>NW_015557134.1:906894-933170 GCF_001515605.1 Sinocyclocheilus anshuiensis | reverse complement strand
AAATAAACCTGGCTTATTTGGTAAACTTGTTTTATGAAACAGGCCCCAGGGGTGCGTTTCCCAAAACTATCGTTAGCTATATGGTCGTTAGTTCCACTGAACTCTGTAACAACGGAACTTGCAACCATAGTTGCTTTTGGGAAATGCGCCCCAGAACAGTGCAGGGGCACAACTAACTAACTAACCAACTAACTAACTGAACATAAATAAATAGAGACTAGGCACTGCTATCTAACTAAAAATAAATAAATAGAGACCAGGAACAGTGAAGGGGCACAACTAATTAACTAAAAATAAGCAAATAAAAAAGAGGAGACCAGAAACTGTGTAAGGGCACAACTAACTAAAATATTTGGAAAGGTGCGACCAGAATGAAACAGACAGACAGAGAGAAAGTATATATACTATATACTATAGTATATATCCAATA
Source organism: Sinocyclocheilus anshuiensis (assembly GCF_001515605.1). Classification (NCBI taxonomy): domain Eukaryota; kingdom Metazoa; phylum Chordata; class Actinopteri; order Cypriniformes; family Cyprinidae; genus Sinocyclocheilus; species Sinocyclocheilus anshuiensis. Next base: position 932,740 of record NW_015557134.1, on the reverse strand, counting down.
GAAATATACTATCTATGCTAAATTGAGAAGCGTGTGTGTTTGTTTTCTTCCCTTTTTCACCCTAAACCTGCATATTCATCTAAACAACGACATAAAAGCCTCTTGTGCGAGACCCTCACATTGAAGAGTTGTATTTAAAACTGTCAGAGAGTGCAGCCATGAGAGGAACGTGGCTCCAAAACATATCTGGACTCTTAAACCACACTAAAAACATTTTCACTGTATTAGATAACATAATATCAAATCAAGTGGCATTCATTTGAAAATGAAAAAGGCACTTCAAGCAAAACATTTCATGCATAAACTTGCAACCTAAAAAAAATCACCTTGACAACAGCTGCTTAAAAAAAAAAAATCTGATTTTGATCAGACTCAATAAAACTCCTCCATTTTTAAATGTAGCCAAAATATCCAAATACATTTAAGGCCACTGTATGAAATAACAGTTTGTTGACAGTAATAAAGGGTGTATTGTAAAAATGCGAGGTGACCCTCTTGTCACTCTTTCTAGATGATCATCCATCTGGTCGGAAAATGAGGTGTTGCTGTGCACTGTGGGATCTGGACCGTACCTTTAATAGTGAGAGTATTTTATGCCAACTCGTCTGGTACCATTTCAGAAGTTAGCAAAAACCAAAACAAAGCCATTAAACCAGATTTCAAGTTGAATTTCTTCAGAAGCATCAAGGAGCAAAACCAACACCTGGGCCGAAGATGAGGGTCAGAAGGCTAATAATGAGTCAAGGGGAAGTTTCTGGAAAGCCAAGTAAGATAGATGCGTCATTGGAAGTTGGAGAGACGGAGGGCCGTGGCAGCAGTCCATAATAGTGGGGCAGGTGGTGCAGCAAAGGGGCCGGCCAGGTCAGAGGACAAAGGTGTGAGGTCTGGACCCAAGCTGGTGGGTCAGAGAGAGCCAGCTGGCTGACCACACCGCACAGCTGAATGATTCAAAGGTTAAAATCAAACTGTGGAAAATGGAAAAGCTGAATAAAGTGTAGGTGAGTACTCATTCTGTGCCATCATTTTTCATTTTTATTTTTTTTCGACACAAACACGCAAAATATGTTTGAGCTATGGACATAAAATAATACATTATTCATTTAAGTTATGGAAAAAAGTGTATTACTACTATTATATTCTATCAACCAGTGATATTTTATAGTATTTCTTAATATTTTAATCAATTCTGTGTAATCAATTTAATCAGTTACACCTTTTTTACGTCATTTTATTCGTTTTTTTTTTGTTTTTGTATCCGTCTAGCTGTATTTTTATTTATTTCAGTTTTAGTTTTTGTAATGAAGTACTTTAACTAGTACTTTATGTAAAATTATAATTATTTCAGTTTTTATTTAATTGTTCCGCTAATATTTATATTTTGTTACAATTAGTGGAAATCATTTTTAATAGTTTTACTTTTGGTAAACAATAACAATAACAATACTACTATGGACTTTACTATAGTAAGGTCCATAGTAGTATTGTTATTGTTTACCAAAAAAGATGGTTCTTTAATTAAAGGTTCTTTACGTATAGTAATGGTTTTATTTAGAACCATAGCATTCTGAAGAACCCTTTCATGCTGAAATGATTCTTTGTGTTAGAGTTTAGGGTTCTTTGTTCCCGCCCTTTTGTTTTTCAAATCTGTCAGAGCACTTCATTACTGATTTTCTGGAGTTCAGTGATCCAACTGCACAGACTGTCAACACACTCTCAACAGGTAAATGGTTTTGTTCTTAAATTTAAATTCAAATTTAACTTTAAAATTGTAACTGGTTTCCAAACAAACATGTTCTTATCTTTTTTTATTTTTTTGTTTTTGTCACATACAAGTGTGTGCAGCTCTGCTAAGCTGTGGAAACTTCTCTCCTCTTCTCCACTAAGTAAGTAAAAGAGACAATTAATTTATAATTCATATTGTTAGATATTTTTTTAATTATTACTTGGGTTTATGTATAAACTATCCCATGACTTTTTATCACTTTTTTCTTTTAAGATTCCATTTTTGCTTTTGGCCTTCATAAACATAATTGTTTTTACACAAACACATGGACACACTGTAACTCTAAACTCAATGGTGTATTTCAGATGTATCACATTCCACAACTTCATCATCTGCAGAGAAAAATCACCACTTAATCACACCAAAATGATTTTGCATGTCAATAAAAACATACTTAATTCACACAACATGCTGCTGTTGTTGTTATTGTTGTTGTAGTTTTAATGTAAAACCCTAACCGAGGCTACACTCTAAGATGCCTCATTACTGATTTTCTGGAGCTCGGCCATCCAACTGCACAGACTGTCAACACACTTTCAACAGGTAAATAATTTATTTCTTAAAATGTCTATAAATTATCACTTTCAAATGCTGATTGGTTTCCTGTGTCTTTTCTCTTTTTAGTTTAAGATAACATGTAAATGTGACCAGCTCTATTCAGGTAAGGATACTCTCCTCTTCTTCACTAAGTAAGTAACAAAGATATTACATTTTTGGTCCATTTTGTTAGACATTTTTTTTATTACTAGGGTTTATGCATAAACATACCCACCTTTTAACATTGTGAAGTGCTCACATACAACTTTTGGCCTTCATAAACAATTGTTTTCACATAACCAAATGAAAGATGACACATTGTATACAGTATCTAAACTCAACTGTGCATTTCAGATGCTGTCACATCCTACAACCTCATCATCTGCAGAGAGAAACTGCCATTCAATCCCACCAAAATACACATAATGATTAACTTAAAGGCATCATAGAGGATTGTGAAGATATTTCACTGGAGCTTCGTCTTCAATACACTATTTTATGTTCTATTTTGTTTTGCATCTTTAAGCATTTATTTATGTTCAATGTCCATTGTCATTCATTAATGTATTCTGCTATTAACTGTTGTTAGAATACTGTCATTTTTGCTACAATTTCACGTCATTAAAAAAAAAGTACCCAATTAACACGTTGTTGTTGTTGTTGCTGTTGTTGTTGATTTTATGTAAAACCCTAATAGACACTTCAATATATTATAAAACCAGGCAGATAGAGGGGTACAAAACAATATACTAATACTAATATTAATGATATTAACATACTAATATTAATGAAAAACTCATTAAAAAGGTTATTTATAACACCATTAAGGTCCTATATAGCATTTTCAAAGCATGGTTCTGTATGGAACCCTATAAAAAAGGTTCTATTTAGCACTAACATTTAGCATGGGAAAGAAGTTAGAAGTTACTCCAGTCTTCATTGTCACATGATCCTTCATAAACCATTATAATACGCTAACTTTGTGTTCAAAAACATTTATTATTATATTTAGTGTTGAAAACAGTTCTGCTGCATAATATTTTTGTGGAAACCGTGATTTTGTTTCTCTTCAGGATTCTTTGATGAATAGAACTTTCAAAAGAACTGCATTTTATTTACATTATAATCATTATAAAATGTCTTCACTGTCACTTTTAATCCATTTATTGCATCCTTGCTGAATAAAAGTATTAATTTATGTTAAAAAATCTTACTGACCCCAAACTTTTAGTTTAACAGTAGTCTAAAAAATAGTGAGGCAAGTGGCAGTTCTCTTGAGAAAATGCAAGAATCGGTTTTTGTTTTTTCTCTCTCTCTCTCTCTCCCTGAAGTTCAGTCTATTGAAATTAGTCAATTTGTTTACTTTATATTCAAGATAAAAGACTGACCGTAAGCGAGAAAAAGCACTGGGCAAGTACAAGTGAAGGATGTTGAGTTTGCTTGAGGGAGAACACTTAAAAAATGTTTTAAGAGCTTAAAATTTCAGCTGAGAACAGATGCCCTGAGGATCAGGTCCAACACTATCAAAGTTCAGGCAGTAATGATGGATCTTACCAGCGAAACGCGAAAGCCCCTAGGAACCAAAATGCATGAAACTCTTTAACAAGGTACCAGTGAAGATTCAACAAATATTAAGGTAGAATAAATGTACCAGTAATAGAACACAATTCAAATACTCCGGCAAAGCCCCGCAGCACTAAAAGACAACTCGGCAGCTCGGCGAAGTATAATGCAACCGCGCTATCATACTTGTACGCTAATAGACTGTGACGTACTGTTCCATTAGATTACTCTCTCTCAAGCTGTTCTTTCCAATCTGCTTCAAATCTAGAGTCAGACAGTGAACATGCCGGCTGTGTGGCCCGTCCATGTAAGGTCTCCAGCGACAGCAAACTGAACCTGCCACCTGAGGTGAACTAGCCTGAGGCGAAGTTCTCGTGTGATATTATTCATTCCAGCGGTGGACAAAAGCAAACACCGATGCAGCAGCTTGAGGTCGGTTTATTATTTTTTAGATATTGTAGTCCTATAAACATTTGATTTCGGTAAAGGAGGAGCTGAATGCTCTCGATGAGAAGGCCAACTCCATTGACGAGACAGAAGCCTGTTATAGTGACAGTCTGAGGAGACAGAACATAAGTAAACGTCAGGCGTTTTCTCAAAGCTGTGAATATTTAGGGAGACACCTGCCTGCAAGCATTTGTCATCCTCAAGGCATTTTGGTATTGTCAGTTTATCTTCCAAAAATTATTTCGCTCTGTTTTCAGCTCAAAGGAACTGAAAAACCCTGAGCATCTTCTGGAGGATGAGTCTGGTTCAAAGACTCGAAGACATTGGGTGGTGGATCTCCAGGGAGAAGTTGACATGCTGAAGACAGGAAATGCAGGTAAATCAGATTCTGCTACATCTTTATTAAACAGATCACCTCTTTCTTATATCCTGAGATCCAGGGGCAAAAACCTAATTAGAAAGAAACTGGAACAAAACAAAATCGTGTTATATGACAGAACCTAGACAGAATTAATGATTTGAGATGAGTCGGTCTGAGGAGCTGACAGTCCCGAAAAATCTTCATGACAAGTCAAACTTGGTTAGAGAGCTGAAAGCTTTTGCGATGGATAAGTGGTCTGAATGATGTATTGTAAGCGTATGTCCTCATACTGAATGTATTTTACTCCCACATGTCTCACAGTTACTAAAGAATCAGACAGTATTCGTTCAGTCATTCGTTTTTTTTTTGTATTCAAAACGGAATGCATTGAAATATAATAAAGAAATGCAATTTGTCATCTCATATTTCTTGACATTTTCAATTCACTGATTTTAAAATACTGGGCACCTTTTAAAATGGAAAATGAAATGTTCTTGTTATTTAGGCATCCATCTGTCCTTAATCACAGTACTTACAAATAAAATAAGTGCTTCTGCTGATATTCAGAGTCACAGTGTCAAGTGACTCCTGTGGTGGAATGAATCAATGATTTAGAGATAATCTCTAAACACATTCAGCAAAACCTCTGCACTCGGAGCTGTCATTTAAAAGTCAATGCTTCTACTACAAGTGCCAGTGTAGAAGAACAGATGATTCTGACAGGGACAGTAATGTGAAAGGATGTCTAAAGGTCACTGCAAACTTTTCGAACAAAACTAAAGCTCCAGCTACGGATGCACAATATTATGGTATTATAATAGTAAAAAGGATTGTAGATTTTATTTAATATGGTATTTATAATATTTAATGAAACATCCTAAACTAATTTATAGTACATAACTTATAATGTAATATTTATATATTTTTTAATATTTATTTTGTGCATGATTGTTTCTCCTATTCTCCCATTTAATTATTGGCCTTGACCATTCATTAAAAGAACTACCAGCTCAGATTTTTATATTGTTGCATCTCTAGATTTAAGACTAATAAATCATAACATAGCACTAACCCAAAACCCAACCGTCAGTTTTACCAAATGAAACAAGATAATTTTTTGCAAATACTACTGAATAACGGATTATATTAAGTAGAACTGAATGAGGCAGGTTTCATTTTCCCAGCATGCTTTGCTTCAGACTATTAAAGGAGAGTAAATGTTGAAATTAAGTGTTATTATGTGCTTGGGCACAAGATGAATATAGGGGGAGATCATTTAATATGAAGAAATATTCTCTTTTTGTGGACTCAAATGGAATAAGTTTACACTCATAAATATTGGTTTTTAAACTTAAATGGTTTAAAGGCAATCAGTTTCCTCGGATGGTTTGAGTTAACTCATTGGCTTTTACAGCCCACAAAAACACTAGGAACTTTCTTAATAGCATCTTGTGTGCGTACAAAACATAGGCTATAGATTTATTATAGATGTTCTTACCCAGTGGTTCATTTTAGCTCAGATGCGCAACAAGATTTGTGACTTAGCTCGTGTAATTATTTCAACAAAACATTTTAAAAAACCGTGCACTACCAAATATTTTATTTAGCCACCTTACTGATAATCATAATAAGATTCTACTGAAATGTAATGTGCGTGTCTTAATATCTGGTATATCTCATCTATAACCAGCCACCAAAGAACCTGTGTGCTTAATATGCTCATGAAGTCTCTTGCCTGAAGAATACAATGATTAATTGGCAACATTAGGCCCCTTTTTGGGACTTATTCAACTAAAGACTTTTACATACTAACTGCAGTTTAAAATCTGCCTATTTTGTGGGTATATATAGCAATAGTTTCGGCCCAGATCCATCAGAGTGCATCACCTGAAGCACGCCGTTCTCAATGGGAATATGGTGATAGCTGTATTAAGCCGTGTGCTACACTGAAGGCCTTAGAGCTCTTGACTAATAGGCTGCAGAAACATTCATGTGAGAAAGTCAGAACCAAACGTGTGTAGAAATTAGTTCATTAGGCCATTAAAGTTACTTGATACTCATTATCGCCCAAACATGCATAAAGCAATAAAGTTAAACAAAACTGTCAAACCATAATGCAGCTGCATTTACTTGGTATTAAATGTGAAAAAAATTAAAAATAATAATGCAACTTCAATTGAATGGCTTACGTAGCATTAAATGCTTAAGCTCAAGGTACTGGATGAGTTTTCCAGCTCTGGTTAGAGGAGTTAGGAGAAGGTGGCCTGTAGAGAGAGGTTGGAAATCCAAAGAGTAGTAGAAGTCATTGTATTTTCTCCCACTGTGTAAACTGGATTTTTTTTTACTCTAGTTTTCCCATCTCCAAGCAGCATTTGTAACTGCCATGACAAGACCATGCATAATTTAAACTGCACAAAACTACCTGCAGATACGTTGGAAGTTTGGGTGGCCGAAGGGAGCCGGTGGAGTGCTTGAGAAACCAATTTTTCAATTCCTTTTGGTGCTGCATTTTTAATTCCATTTCTAAACCACTAGAATCTCCACTGGTTGAGTCAACATTGCTATGTGGAGCTGGTCGGGATTCTCAAGAGTGCAGGAGTTATACTTTAAAAAAAAAAACCAAAAAAAAAAACAAAAAGGGATAGATTACCCAAAAATACAAATCTGCTGAAAATGTGCTCATCCACAGGCCATCCAAGATGTAGAAGAGTTTGTTTTGGATAGACTTGCTCCCCAATGGATCCTCTGCAGTGAATGGGTGCCATCAGAATGAGAGTCCAAACTGATGATAAAAACATAACGATAATCCACAATCCACAACGTCTTGTTTTTAATGTAAAGTTAATTTAATTTAAAATTTGTAAATCAAGACATCTTTATCTTTCAATAAGAGTCCTCCATCCATAATATTTTTTTCCAGTGAAAGTAATCTTGTCTGATTTAGGAGAGAAATATGCACAGATCAAGCACAAGCAAAAACAGACCAAAACAGTTCTAAACAAATATGCTGGTGGATTTTGATGTTAGAGGAAAAGAGGGGATAGACTTTTTCACTGGAGGAAGCATTATTACGGATTATGGTATTTTGACCAGTAGTAAACCATTAAAATGCCTTAATGATGGATTTGTTTCTTACAAACATGCAGCATTTCTTAGAAACGCATAGCTTTTCTTTTCACATGATGTTAATTGATGGGCTGGAGTCGTATTAATTACTTGTGGATTATTGTGATGTTTCTATCAGCTGTTTGGACTCATTCTGACGGCACCCATTCACTGCAGAGGATCCAGTGGGGAGCAAGTGATGTAATGCTAAATTTCTAAAAGCTCACCTACATCTTGGAAGGCCTTAGGGCGAGTACATTTTTGGCAAATTGTAATTTTTGGGTGAACTATTCATTTAGGGAAATTAAAATATAAATGGCTTACTTATATAGTTGTTTCTGCATGCTACATTAAATGACTAAATTAATACATTAAAAGTAAGTAGTTTAACAATGAAATCACCCAGCAATACTTAATATAGATGTATTAAAAGCTCAAGTAGTGTCAGCCTGGAATGTAATAAATATTGGCCGCATAAAGACAGTCACAAACCATTTAGTGGTTTCTTTTTTGTTCTCTTTTATTAAGCTTGAGGGCTTTATAAAAGGCTTTTAAATGTCTCAGTAGGTTTAAATACAACAAGCTCAAGCTCCTTGAAAAATCAACATCTTTAAGGAAATTAAATGACATTGAATCTATTACAGAGTTCATTTGAAATTCAAGTCTTGAAGAAAAGATCTTCTCCCAACCTGGAATACAAAAAGAGGACATAGAATCACAAACATTCAATAGGCACTTCCAACATATCCTTGCATTTAAGCACAGCCTACCTGGTACTTCCCCAGTCACCTGCCAGGTTGTCGGCTACACTGCGCAACATCCAGAACGTTTTCAGCACTTGTTCACCGTCACGTAAAATAAAACACTGACCGAGCCAAGCAGAACATGAACCTGCAGATATGCACATATTTTGTCACATCATTATAGCATTGTGTTCTAACCAAAGCCAACACAGAACTTAACAGCGGTCGCTTGCAAGGTAACCATAGTTTCTGACAAATTACCACAGTTACTAGCAGGAAGTGAGAAACTGTGTTGCTTGTTTAAACCCTGCTGGTAAATGCAGTAGCTACATCATTATGCTGTCAAAAAGCTTTCTCCACTGACATCCATTCAAAAGTAACCACACATCTTTAGTAATAAAAAAAAAAAGGTAATTTTGCAATTTGGTTACCATGGTACATTTTTCTAAAGGGTATTGGTATTGAGTCATTCTATAAAAGGTGGCATTTCCATTTGAATTTTTCAGAAAATAAACTCCAGGTGTCAAAGCTACAGTGCACAACTTTGCGCTATTAATTTACCTTATTTCGAATGCAACAAAATTACCATTAATTTACCACTGGCTGGCTTGTTTTCATATCGGTGATGTTGTAACTAATTAAAAACTAATAGGAAGCAGTATCAGTGCTGACAAATTTTGATTAAAAACAAATTTGAGAAAACTAACATTAATCTTTTTTTTTTTTTTTACATATTAAGCATTTTTATTTAACAACTGAGAAATGACTCAAGTGAAAAATGAGAGAAACCACATTAAAAATAGCACATTTCCACATGCATAGTTTCATGCTGTATACAGACTTAAAAATAACAAATGTAAACACTAAAGCAGGTTAAAAATGTTTTAGTACACATTTGTGACCCTGGACCACAAAACCAGTCATAAGTAGCACAGGTATATTTGTAAAAATAGCCAACAATACATTGTATCTGTCAAAATTATCGTAATTTTTTTCGCCAAAAATCATTAGGGTATTAAGTAAAGATCATGTTTCATGAAGATATTTTGTAAATTTCCTACCATAAATCTCAACTTAACTTTTGATTAGTAATATGCATTGCTAAGGACTTCATTTGGACAACTTTGGACAACTATTTTCTCAATATTTCGATTTTTTGCACCCTTAAATTCCAGATTTTCAAATAGTTCAGCTCAATCAATATTGTCCTATCCTAACAGCATGTCAATGGAAAGCTTATTGATGTATAAATCTCAATTTCAAAAAATTATGACTGGTTTTGTGGTCCTGGATCACATATTGTAACGTTACGGTGTACATTAGCCATCTTAAAATTGGTGACAACATCTGCCAACTGAAATATGTAGCTATTAAACAAGTAAATAGAATTACCAGGGTCTCTTTGTATGTCAGTCATTCTTGAGACATGGGACAAAACAGGTCTAGCAAGGGTAACTGCTATTAGGTTTAAAAATAAAAATATTTTCAATTTTAAATGTCATGAGGGATTAAAAATAGGATGTATTTAACAATTATCACCTTCAATTTAATTCTCATTATTATACCAAATCTAGGTTTCTTAAATGTCCTCTCACTACGTCTAAAATCACCACCATAAGATCTTGTGTTCCAATGATATATCAAAATACTTAAATGTGACTCTTGAATAAAAGCTTTATAAACAATAACATACTCACTGTTTGTTTTAATACAGTAATTGACTGATTCAATGTATTTGATAGTTAAAATGACTACAAATTCAGGTTTTCGTCACCTCCGTCAGATGTGTCAATGCCGTCAGTTCTATCACCTCCATCAGTTGAATATTTTGATAATATTTCATTATGATATTTTATATTTGTTGTGGAATTATTGGTCACATGTGAAAGTGTAATCTGTCTGCTAACACGAGAATGTGTTTTGAAATGTTAAAAAACATCCTGAATGCTGTTAAAGATAAAGCTGAAATTATATTACACAGTCCAAGCTAAAAAAAAAAAAGCACATTTTGTTAAATAAAAAAAAGAGAAAAGTTGGGAGGTTGTATCAAAGCATAGCTCAGTAGCTTAGTACATATAAGATACATAAATATAGTTTCATTTGTCGGAGTACAAGGTTTTATTTTTTCAATTTTGCACCCTGTTTTGCCCCACTCCTCAAGAATGACTGATTTATTTAAACAGTACTGGGATAAATTCTAAATTACCAAACTATTAATTCGTCGCAGATATATGGGAATAGTAGGCTATACTAAAGTCTGAGGCATACAGAGCTAAAATAACAGTTACAGTGTTACATTCACAGGTTCTCCCTAACTAGGGAAGTAGGCTATTGTTCAAACGTTTGATCAAACAGTCTGGTAACGTTACCGTGTTTGACACGTTATGACGGTCTAGTATGGTTGTAGCATGTCTCTGGTTAAGCACACTTTACCTTTCTCCCACAGCACGGAGAATGAAACGGCAGGTTGAGTCCCGTTACCAACTACCCCGATGATCTGTGCAGTGCGGTGTAAACCGGCGGCGCCGCGCGTGCTCTCCACTGCGGTCTGATACACACCTCTGACCTCTGAACCCTCTGCTTTCACACGGAGCGTGGAGCCCAGCTCATTGCTCCAAACGCCCGTAATATTACAAGAACTGACCTTCGGTGATCAAACGATTATTTTAATTAGGCTAGCATGCATGACAAAATCAGGATATGGATTCGTAATTTCTCTACGCTTAAAAGTCAAATACCTTCATATCCAGCGTTGAAGACTCGTTTGCAGACACCGTTCGAGAGGTGATCAAAGTCACAAAAACCGAATACCACATTAATGAGCTCATCTTGGTTCAAAACTGTGGGACACAGTGGGTCATGTTTCACGCTTCACCCTGCCTAAAGTAATCTAGTTAATTAATTTGCATATGCAGGTAATCCTATTATTGGTCGTATTTAAATTAGGGTTGCCTTTTTCTTTTTCCCTTATTGGAAACTACTACTTAGAATGACCAGAGGGAGGCAGTGTTGACTCAAAATATACATATTTAATAAGCTTAGACCAGTGTTTCCCAACCGGGGTGCCTTCTGTCGAGAGCAAAAAAATCCTTTTTTAATATTTTTAAATTGCTAAAATGTTCAAAAAAGCAGCTATTATATAATATCAATTTCTGATGTAGCCAATAATTAGAGATGCACTGAAATGCCGGCTGCCGCACATTAGTTCACCGCTCAAGATGGCGTGTGCTACTGCAACAAAATTACCCAGCTGTAAAATCAAAAATACACTGAGTGAGCAACACTTTGTTTAATTACCATTATAACTAGCTATCTCACAATGTTTACATATGAATAAAAGCCTACATTAAAATCTGTCATATAAATTGGTCTCTTCATTAGAAATTAGCCTACCGATTGCCACCATTGATGGACACATTTTTTTTATAATATTAAAAATATCTGTATGACATTATATTCTGCAGTTCTTCCCTGCTGTACCGAATATCTATACTTTTCAAAGTATCATATCGAAGTTAGAAATTCAAATATTGTGACAAAATTAATTTTGTAGGGTGCCACAAATTTGTTACAATTTCCAAAGGGTGCCGCGACTAAAAAAAGGTTGGGAAACACTGGCTTAGACAATATAAAATGACTGCGTGTTGTATGATGATTTGTTAACTGATTATCCAACAGTCGGGGTTAGTTTTTACGCTTTTTACGCCAGCAAATATCTCTCATTGTATGTTTTTTTGTTTTTTTTTGAAAGTCATTTTGTATATGGTTACATATCTGTAACAAATTTCTAGATGATTACATATAGTATAAGTCTTTAAAAATATTTAACATTTCCACCCTTATTTCTCAACAGATCGTGGAATATAGGCCTACTGTTCAAAAGTTCGGGGTCAGTAAGTTGTTGTTTTTTTAAGGAAATTAATACATTTATTTAGAAAGGCTGCATTAAATTATTCAAAAGTGGTAATGCCACCATTTATAATGTTGCAAAAAAATTATATTTCAAATAACTGCTGTTCATTTGAAATGTGTATTAATCAAAGAATCCTAATGAAAGAAAATGTATAAAACTTCTTCTTTTTTTTTTTAAGTGTCTTGAGCAGCAAATCAGCATATTAGAATGATTTCTGAAGGATCATGTGACACTGAAGACTGATGCTGAAAATTCTGCTTTGCATCACAGGAATAAATCATATTATAAATTATATTTAAAAAAAAGAAAACAGTTCTTTTAAATTGTAATAATATTTCACAAGATTGCTGTGTTACTGTATTTTTGATCAAATAAATGCAGCCTTGGTGAGAATAAGAGACTTCTTTCAAAAACATTCAATATTTTACTGGCGCCAAACTTATGAAAAGCAGTGTGTGACTTTATCACACTATGTGGGGTAAGTTGTCACAATGGAACCTGCCATTAAACAGCCAATTTTAGGCTTCAGCTAATTTGAAACAGTAACACAGTTAACAAAAAATCTGAATTGTAAATGCAAAAATGCAGGTGGCATACAATAAGAATGAATGCTCCCAAAGTCTGTAATAATTATCTTCCAATGCCATTTTTTTATTCCCAGTACATCTGGTATTTTATGTGAGCATGCCTCAGCTGATTTGAAAGTATATGCTTCAGCTGTTGGAGAAAATCTTCCTCTTATGACTCAGCAAGTAAACATTGTGTGAAATGACAGGTTACTCCAGGCTGCTGCACGGCCTTGTGTGCCATTAATGGTTTTTCACTCAACAGCTGCAGAGAGGAAGCAACACTCATGTGGCATTTCAGAGAGCATTATGTTATGTGCTCATTATATTTGTTCAGAGACACTAAAGCTTTTTATTTCACTTTTTTCTTTTTTCCATTTTTCAGGGAACTGCTACACGCTTCTGTGTATTTGGATAGGCCAGAGTTTGTATAGATGAAATCACATGTGAGTAACAGCAGTGGTCCTCTGGTATGTTTTATTTATTTTTAAACGTGATATTGCTGCATAAAAATACCTGCTTTCCTGCATATATAAATATGTACAAGTTTTTGGGAGGCTAGAGAGCTGAAGATTGATGTGTAAATATTAATAGAAGTTGCAGCTTGTGCCTGGAGTGGCCTGATTTTTTTGTTTTTTTCTGTCACTCGTGTTTTGGAAGAACAGGTGTGTGTATCTTTGTACCTTTGCTCTCTTTCTTCTCTGAAAGGATTATTGAGTCGCTTGGGTGATGGTTGCATCAGTAATCCCTGTCCCATTGGACACAATTGCTAGTTTAATAACAAACTCCAAAGTACACAGGAAAGGAAAAATGTGTATATAGATTTTTTTTTTTTTACTGGGCAAAATCTTTAGGTCAGTGGAAAATATTTAAAGAATCTGAATGGAAAATCAAAAATGGATTGAAATTATTATTATTATTATTATTATTATTATTATTATTATTATTATCAACGTTGAAAACAGTTGTGGTGCTTAATTCTTTTATTTTATTTATTTATTTTGAAAACATGAAAACATTTTTGAAAACATTTTCCAGGATTCTTTGATGAATAGAAAGATCAAAAGTGTAGCATCTGCTTAATACATCTTTTCTCTGTCATCTAATGTAATTTAATGCATGAATGCTGAATACATAATAATAATAATAACAACAGAGTGCATTGCGGCAGAATAAATTATGCAGTTGCTTTGTTTTACAGTTGTTGATTTTATTTGGCAATTTTATTTGCTGTCTTGTGTCAGTAGTAGCACAACAAAAAGAGCAAATAAAATAGTTATTGTTACAAGTAATGAAAATAAATGAAATTGAATTGTTTCCATTGTTGTGATTCACGTGCTGAATGTTTAAATCTGTGTGTGACTTTAGCATGTTACCACACACGATTTTCCTTCGTTTGAAATCAAATAACTCTGACTTCATAATGCATTACTGCATTAACAGGAAGTAAATTATAGTAATGTAAAGCAAGTTCAAAGTGCCCAACCAAAGAGAACGCTAATCACTATAATAGTGAGTAAAAAAAAAAAAAAAACATTTTAGGAAAATCAACATCAATTTATGAAACTGCAGCCTCCGGTTGTGCAGGTGCAGGAACATACTATTGTTTATTTGCCTTGAAAGTAGCTGTAACTTAATAAAACCTAGTAAGTATAACAACTAAGTAAAGATAACTAACTAAATCTAAGTAAGGTAAACTATTGGATTTTACAGTGCACTTTAAAGCTATTAAATATATATTTTAACATATAACTATTAAAAAATACAATTATTTCTTTTTCATCCTGGGATCAGAAAATGTCCCCAGCTGAACTCTGTTTAAATCCAGTTGTGTGTGGGAAGAACTGACAGCAATAAATCTATCAGTGACAAGATTACAGTGCTGGTTGTTCTAAAACACTCTTTATGTCTTTCTTTCTCACTGTTTGTCATTCACTCAACCAAAACAGTGGGGAAAATCCTGTAAATGTCCTCTCATAACCTTCCTTCATCTCACCCACACTCCTATCCCAACATCTGCTGCATGAGATCCTACTGGAACATTTCTTCTCTGATTGACACCTCTATTTCCCCAAAGGCAGAATAATCTTCTAGAGATACTGTCTGAGCAGCACATTGTACCTGTGGGGAAAGACATTGACAAACTCGGCTATTCATTACACAATATCGATCAAGTCTGGACTGAGATTATTTGCAGTTAATGCATGATTTGATGGGATGTAGTATTTGGAGTCTTTGGGTTGTACATGAAGATTGCTTTCGTTTCTTTGCATTGCATCAGTTGGCTTCATCTCACAGTTACTTTGAATTCTAATCTCTGACATAACACAATTAAGTTTGCGAGTCATATGAGACGAGATGAGTTGGGCCAGACCTCAGAGAAAGATCTCCTTGCATGAAGCCTTTGATGAGCTTCAAAGCACCTCAAAAGGTGATCTGCTGCAGTACATCCAACAGCTGCTTTACATTTAGCATGGAGGGGTTTCAAATCTCAAACTGTGCATTTGTGGTTTGATGCTGATGTTCAAATGTACCATGTTCTGGAATTGCATTTTAATGAAACACTGTAGGAGAGACCGGGGCTTATTGTCACACAGTACTGTATATCTCAAAGCACGTGAAGGTCCAATTATCCAAATTCTTGTTCTCTCTCTAGCAGTGATGTTAGTATCAAACACCTAATTCAAAACAGTCGTAAAATAAAACATTTTCTTTTGTTAATTCTATCCCATAAACAAAATGTCTGTAATGTACTATTATTAGGGCTGTCCCCTAATAGTCGACGACCAGAAAAGGCTTGGTCGACCAATTTTTTTTTAGTCACTTAGTCGCAGAAAAAAAAAAAATCCACAGGCGAAGTCACGCAGCCCGGACAGATCGTTAATGGCTGGTCTAGTAATACAGTGCATCGGGCAGGACATCCAAACGCTCGCCTATCATTCATCGACCTCAAATATTGCTTATCATCTGAATGTAAGTATTAGCAACTTTACATGGCCGCTCAATCTAATGCCAGGCTAACCTAGAAAAATGTGTGCTATATTCAAGTGTCTGCGCGGAGTGTAGAAGCGCGCTCACTGCAGGACAGATGAAGGCGCCGGTGCAGTCACTTGCTCTTAAAATACTCCGTAATTTCTGGCCATACAGATAAGAGTAATACATCTTTCGAATCTGTAAAGACTATGTTTATTTATGTGCACTCACAATAACAACAAAACATTACGCTTTTGTAAAATAATGAAAGCAAACAGGATGCGCTTTCTGCCGTCTCTGTGAACTTGAGCGCTAAACTCCGAAACTCTGTGTATATCTTTGCATTACAGACATGAAACAATATCAATGGAGAGAAATGTCTACTTTCAAATTAACCAATTCAAATATAAAACAAATATTCTATAAAACATTTTTTTTCATTAGAATGTGTATCTTCTCTTTTTTATTAAAAAATAAATATTTTCTCTGTAATTCTCCGCAATTTTGCTTTTTTAAGTAAAATTATCTTGTTTTAAGTATCTCAACCATACAATTCTTCTATCTTGAATCCTCCATCATCACTGGCACTGTCCATCCTGGCAAAGGTCATGTCTGACAAACTGACAGCAGTTTGTATTTGTACTTCCTCCATGGCCCCTCTGTCTCAAGGTCTACCCCAGGGTTCGGAGCTTTGCCCCCTTCTATTCATATACTGTATATAAGTATATATGATCAAGATGTCATGTAAGCACTATAAACACCAGACCGTTGATCGGTTTGCCAGTGGTGTACCAACACAGTCACTGTTTGCTGGGATAATAATCTGAAGAACCTATAATGTAACACCAAGAACTTGAAGAACTTTTTTAATCTCCAAAGAAAACATATAGCTCAACTCAAGAACCCTATACAAATGAAAAATGGTTCTTGACAAGAAGAAAGTTCTTACTGTTTATTTATTTAGATTTTAATTTATTCACTGTTTTCTGAAAAAAAAAAATGCATTCTCATGTAATCTTTGCGATTTTAATTAATGTATCTTAATTGTAATTTAGAATTTAATTGACATTGCTTTAATGATGTTTAGATACTTTTAATGGACAACAAGGCAGAAATACTGTAATATTTTTTGCAATGTGTAGCCTACTTTGTGAACTCTTCACAACACTGGTGGGGGAGGTGTTAATCTGAAGGGTCCGGGATGGGGAGGGAGAACCAGAAGAAAAAGTGTGTGTTTTACAAACTGACTGTCACACTTGTTGCAGACCATGATGTTGACCGAATCTCTCACTGACCTGGAGCTTCTTTGTTCTCAAAATGCCGAATGAGAGAGATGACCGCGATATGCATGCCAAAGAGCAGTTCATCATGTCTCACGCCGCTCTCTGCACCATCCCGCTCGCGCTCTCGGCGGGAGATGCTGCTATCGCCGCAGCGGAGACCGAGCGAGGCGCACCCGACACTCGCGGAGAAGAGTTTACCTACAGCGACAGAAACGCCTGCTGTCACCCCGACAGACCTATGTTAAACAGGTGTATGACTCTGCCTGGTACTCTTATAGAAAACGACCCCACCAAGACAGAGTTGGCAGATCTCCATCAAGTTGAGGGATCCAGACATGAGTTTGGCCATCACGCGCACAGGTTATTCGACAGCGATGATGACCTGGACTATCACGTGCACCATCACTGGCATCCTCACGAGAGCAATTCACATTATTCGTAAGTAAAAAACAAAACAAAACAAAAACCCAACAACTACAACAACACGTATTAAGACTGTGACGGGTAACATTAAAAAGTTGATTTGAAAATGACTACATTCACAGGATTGTTTTTCATATAATCGAACTGCGTTTGGACTAAGTTGGCATGCGTTTCAGGTGATTTTGCAGAAGCCTAAATGTATCAATTTATTATTTATTTATTATCTTTTTTAAAGGCCTCTTTTTGTGCTCATAGATTAGCTTTACCTCAGTCACTCAGCATAGGAAATAAAAACTCGAAATGCAGCCATAAATGAAAATGAGTAATAAAGTTTGTTTATTAATAATAGTTTTTTTTTTTTGTTTGTTTTTTTTTTTCCCTTTTTGAAGGATCATGTGACACTGAAGCTTGGAGTAATGATTGCTGAAAATTACATTTTCCATCATAAATTACATTTGAAAATATATTAAAATAGACATTTTATTTTAAATATAGGCCTATAGGCCTAATAATATTATGTATGTCCGATATTAATAGTTGTTTTGTATTTGAATTTATTTGAAAAAGATATTTAAATTATGGTAAGGAAAGTTTATGGAAAGGAAAGTTTGTAAGTTTATTTTGTAACAAATTAAGTTATTTACTGTAACAAGAACAGTCTAAAATCTATAGAAACGTAATGTCAAAAAGAGATACTGATAATCATTTAAAGAGTACTTCAAGGCATAGTTCATCACAAAAAGAAAATTATATCATTTTTTACTCAACCTCATGATGTCCCGGGCGAATGTGACTTTCTTTCTTCAGGTGAATACAAATGATTTTTTTTTGTGTATGATGGGACTCTCAAAGCCCCAGTTGGGCCCATCTGGGCTCCAGTTCATGTATCACTGAAGCAAAATGATAAGTGTGTGTAAGAAAAATAGTAATATTTTAAACCGTTTTTAACTATAAACCTTTGCTTCTGGCTAACTGTCATATGCATGTTAATGAGTTCACTCTTGATGTAAATGTCAGCATGATGATTGTGAAGCATGATGTGTGATAAATTGCATCACCTCCCAACAGCAGACGTTATATAAAAAAACTTGGTTATGTAGTTTTAGATATAAATATAGATGCAAATATTGAGTAATGAGAGCAAA
The DNA here is from genome assembly GCF_001515605.1 of Sinocyclocheilus anshuiensis. NCBI lineage: Eukaryota > Metazoa > Chordata > Actinopteri > Cypriniformes > Cyprinidae > Sinocyclocheilus > Sinocyclocheilus anshuiensis. Next base: position 913,898 of record NW_015557134.1, on the reverse strand, counting down.
AGAGCAAAGTGTGAGTTTCAGAAGAATCTTTTCAGCCAAGGCACATTATATTAACCAAAAGTAACAAAGACATTTAGAATGTTACAGAAGTTGTTTAATGTTTTCATTTCAATGTTGTTCATTTGAACTTTCTATTCATCAAAGAATCCTGAAAAAAAGTGTCACAGTTTCCACAAAATTATTAAGCAGCACAACTTTTTTCAACATCAAAAATGATAAGAAATGTTTCATGAGCAACAAATCGGTATATCAGAATGATTTCTGAAAGATCATGTGACACTGAAGACTGGAAAATTCAGTTTTGTTATCACAGGAATACATTTCAAAGTATTATTTTTGATCCAGTGCAGGCTTGGTGAAGAAAGTTCTTTCAAAAAACATTACATTTTTACACACCACAAACTTTGAACAGTATATTTCACAAAATTCCACCAAGACCAGATCATCTGATGTAAGGTAAACATATAATTTCATACTTTTACTTCATGTCAACAGTTGTCTCATTTAGGAATTTAGCAGAAACATCTGAGACAAACTCCATTAAGTCTCCTGAGTTGTGAAAGAGCAGTAAAATTTCCTTGGTCTTCTCATGAATGAACATTGTGGTTATTAGATTGACAAAGTTCACACAGACCATATTGAAACATAAATTATTTAGCCTGTTTATTTCAATCTCGTTTAATTTCAGGGCTATTGACAGATACATTTGCAAGCTTATGATTCTTGTCCCCTGTGCTCTGCAAAAACTGATCAGTAAAGATTTAGAGATGGAAGAAAATGCCATTTGCACACTACAGAATCACAATGTTTGATTTAGCATGTTGCGAAGCAAGGAATGAGTTTTATTCCAAGTGACACTCACAATTGTGATCCGTTACGCAGTACAATTTGCACTGAGGCTCTTGCAAAATGGAATAAAATTAAATTTCATCCGTTGCTGTCTACCTGGCTTTTGTTTGAATATAACTGGTTTACAATTTAACTAGTTCAGCGTCTTTGAAGCCTTTTTAAGTTCAAGGGAAATTGACACTACAAAGCAGCTCCGGTTAATTCAATAAAGTAAATGAATGAAGTCCTGAGGTGAAGATCACACTATATGATGTTAGGAACATCTGTTCTTAGAGGTGGTTTCTGTAATGAGATGAAGCTCTAGTAAAGGATGCATGTAATTAGAAGTCCATCTGCATTGATCTCATTGACCACCGCTGTAATTTATGGTCTTGTACTGTACTGTAAAGTCATGCAGTGTTTGGTTAATTGAAGGTCTGTAAAAGCTGAAGAAAGCTATTATCTACTATGGGTGGATCATGTGACTAATTGTTGTCTTAAAAACTAATTTATTCAAAAATACATTAAAATGCAATTCAGTGCATACAATAACTTGAATGTATATCTATGTTGGGCATGTGTTTAATTTCAGTATTTTAATTAATCTTAATATTTTTTCAGGGGCTTAAAGTCAGAAATGTCTGGGTCCTATTTTCATAATGAAGGAAAAAAAGGTTAAATAAACCTTATTAATTAGGTTTGAATAAAGTTGTATTACTATTTCTTAACTAAATTGCTGTCAACACCTTTTGACTGCAAAATCAAAAAAGTCCTGTGTTCCAACCAACATGTAAACATACACACAATACAGGAATTTTTTATCATAGAGAATAAATTATAGTCCCTGCAGACCCTCTTGACTGTGTGTCAAGGTCTCTTAAAAATCATAAAACTTTAAAAAATAAAATGTAAAATTAGTTTTTTAAAAGGCAATGATAGTTCAGCTTGTATAATGTCAAAGGTTTATTATTTTATGAATTAAAATATATTTTAAAATACAAATATTGAACATGAGAGCAAAAATGGTTATTTTTAGACCACATGACATTTTAGTCATTGTATATTTTTTAATATTTCTATGAACATGGCATGTGTGTTTTAAACTAGATTTTTTAAAAGATTTGTCCTTTTCTTTATAATGAACACTCTTATTTATCATTTATCATTCCCTCCCCATAACTTTAAATATTAGCCACATATTTATAATTTTAATTGTCTGTCAGTAGAGAAATATGTTTTTTAGCCACCTAGTATGGTTACAACATCTACCCAGCCAACACCAGCAGATGTGCTTCTAAATTAATATGTATCATAGATTAATTTCTCTCAATGATTTCAGGTTTCTAGTTTAACCAAATCATACACTGCCCTTTAATGAGGTCGGCATTAATTATTAAGTAAAAACAGTAATATTGTAAAATATTATTACAATTTATAACAACTGTTTTCTATTTTTAATATATTTTAAAATGTAATATATTCTTGTGATAGAAAAGCAGAATTTTCAGCATCATTACTCCAGTCTTTTTTAAAGGCCTCTTTTTGTGCTCATAGATTAGCTTTACCTCAGTCACTCAGCATAGGAAATAAAAACTCGAAATGCAGCCATAAATGAAAATGAGTAATAAAGTTTGTTTATTAATAATAGTTTTTTTTTTTTGTTTGTTTTTTTTTTTCCCTTTTTGAAGGATCATGTGACACTGAAGCTTGGAGTAATGATTGCTGAAAATTACATTTTCCATCATAAATTACATTTGAAAATATATTAAAATAGACATTTTATTTTAAATATAGGCCTATAGGCCTAATAATATTATGTATGTCCGATATTAATAGTTGTTTTGTATTTGAATTTATTTGAAAAAGATATTTAAATTATGGTAAGGAAAGTTTATGGAAAGGAAAGTTTGTAAGTTTATTTTGTAACAAATTAAGTTATTTACTGTAACAAGAACAGTCTAAAATCTATAGAAACGTAATGTCAAAAAGAGATACTGATAATCATTTAAAGAGTACTTCAAGGCATAGTTCATCACAAAAAGAAAATTATATCATTTTTTACTCAACCTCATGATGTCCCGGGCGAATGTGACTTTCTTTCTTCAGGTGAATACAAATGATTTTTTTTTGTGTATGATGGGACTCTCAAAGCCCCAGTTGGGCCCATCTGGGCTCCAGTTCATGTATCACTGAAGCAAAATGATAAGTGTGTGTAAGAAAAATAGTAATATTTTAAACCGTTTTTAACTATAAACCTTTGCTTCTGGCTAACTGTCATATGCATGTTAATGAGTTCACTCTTGATGTAAATGTCAGCATGATGATTGTGAAGCATGATGTGTGATAAATTGCATCACCTCCCAACAGCAGACGTTATATAAAAAAACTTGGTTATGTAGTTTTAGATATAAATATAGATGCAAATATTGAGTAATGAGAGCAAAAGAGCAAAGTGTGAGTTTCAGAAGAATCTTTTCAGCCAAGGCACATTATATTAACCAAAAGTAACAAAGACATTTAGAATGTTACAGAAGTTGTTTAATGTTTTCATTTCAATGTTGTTCATTTGAACTTTCTATTCATCAAAGAATCCTGAAAAAAAGTGTCACAGTTTCCACAAAATTATTAAGCAGCACAACTTTTTTCAACATCAAAAATGATAAGAAATGTTTCATGAGCAACAAATCGGTATATCAGAATGATTTCTGAAAGATCATGTGACACTGAAGACTGGAAAATTCAGTTTTGTTATCACAGGAATACATTTCAAAGTATTATTTTTGATCCAGTGCAGGCTTGGTGAAGAAAGTTCTTTCAAAAAACATTACATTTTTACACACCACAAACTTTGAACAGTATATTTCACAAAATTCCACCAAGACCAGATCATCTGATGTAAGGTAAACATATAATTTCATACTTTTACTTCATGTCAACAGTTGTCTCATTTAGGAATTTAGCAGAAACATCTGAGACAAACTCCATTAAGTCTCCTGAGTTGTGAAAGAGCAGTAAAATTTCCTTGGTCTTCTCATGAATGAACATTGTGGTTATTAGATTGACAAAGTTCACACAGACCATATTGAAACATAAATTATTTAGCCTGTTTATTTCAATCTCGTTTAATTTCAGGGCTATTGACAGATACATTTGCAAGCTTATGATTCTTGTCCCCTGTGCTCTGCAAAAACTGATCAGTAAAGATTTAGAGATGGAAGAAAATGCCATTTGCACACTACAGAATCACAATGTTTGATTTAGCATGTTGCGAAGCAAGGAATGAGTTTTATTCCAAGTGACACTCACGATTGTGATCCGTTACGCAGTACAATTTGCACTGAGGCTCTTGCAAAATGGAATAAAATTAAATTTCATCCGTTGCTGTCTACCTGGCTTTTGTTTGAATATAACTGGTTTACAATTTAACTAGTTCAGCGTCTTTGAAGCCTTTTTAAGTTCAAGGGAAATTGACACTACAAAGCAGCTCCGGTTAATTCAATAAAGTAAATGAATGAAGTCCTGAGGTGAAGATCACACTATATGATGTTAGGAACATCTGTTCTTAGAGGTGGTTTCTGTAATGAGATGAAGCTCTAGTAAAGGATGCATGTAATTAGAAGTCCATCTGCATTGATCTCATTGACCACCGCTGTAATTTATGGTCTTGTACTGTACTGTAAAGTCATGCAGTGTTTGGTTAATTGAAGGTCTGTAAAAGCTGAAGAAAGCTATTATCTACTATGGGTGGATCATGTGACTAATTGTTGTCTTAAAAACTAATTTATTCAAAAATACATTAAAATGCAATTCAGTGCATACAATAACTTGAATGTATATCTATGTTGGGCATGTGTTTAATTTCAGTATTTTAATTAATCTTAATATTTTTTCAGGGGCTTAAAGTCAGAAATGTCTGGGTCCTATTTTCATAATGAAGGAAAAAAAGGTTAAATAAACCTTATTAATTAGGTTTGAATAAAGTTGTATTACTATTTCTTAACTAAATTGCTGTCAACACCTTTTGACTGCAAAATCAAAAAAGTCCTGTGTTCCAACCAACATGTAAACATACACACAATACAGGAATTTTTTATCATAGAGAATAAATTATAGTCCCTGCAGACCCTCTTGACTGTGTGTCAAGGTCTCTTAAAAATCATAAAACTTTAAAAAATAAAATGTAAAATTAGTTTTTTAAAAGGCAATGATAGTTCAGCTTGTATAATGTCAAAGGTTTATTATTTTATGAATTAAAATATATTTTAAAATACAAATATTGAACATGAGAGCAAAAATGGTTATTTTTAGACCACATGACATTTTAGTCATTGTATATTTTTTAATATTTCTATGAACATGGCATGTGTGTTTTAAACTAGATTTTTTAAAAGATTTGTCCTTTTCTTTATAATGAACACTCTTATTTATCATTTATCATTCCCTCCCCATAACTTTAAATATTAGCCACATATTTATAATTTTAATTGTCTGTCAGTAGAGAAATATGTTTTTTAGCCACCTAGTATGGTTACAACATCTACCCAGCCAACACCAGCAGATGTGCTTCTAAATTAATATGTATCATAGATTAATTTCTCTCAATGATTTCAGGTTTCTAGTTTAACCAAATCATACACTGCCCTTTAATGAGGTCGGCATTAATTATTAAGTAAAAACAGTAATATTGTAAAATATTATTACAATTTATAACAACTGTTTTCTATTTTTAATATATTTTAAAATGTAATATATTCTTGTGATAGAAAAGCAGAATTTTCAGCATCATTACTCCAGTCTTCAGTGTCACATGATCCTTCAGAAATCATAATATGCTGAATTGGTGCTCAAGAAACAAAGTTAAGTGTTGAAACAGTTGAGCTGCTTAATATTTTTGTGGAGACAGTGATTTTTTTCAGGATTCCCCGATGAATAGAAGGTTTAAAAGAATGAATGTGAACTATATATTTTATATTTTATAACATTATAAATGTCTTCACTGTCACCTATCTAAAAATCTGAGTGTATATATCAGCAATGCATCTTCATTCTCTGGGTTTTGCAGCTTTGAGGCCATTCAGCGCAGACACACCACCCTGAGAGAGAAGTGCCGCAGGCAGGCCGTCCGCGGCCCCGCATACATGTTCAGCGAGAGAGGCACCAGTCTGACCGAAGAGGAGGAGCGTTTCCTAGATGCCGCAGAGTACGGAAACATCCCTGTGGTCCGTAAGATGCTTGATGAGTCCAAGACTCTGAAGGTAAACTGTGTGGACTATATGGGTCAGAATGCATTGCAGCTCGCTGTAGGGAACGAGCACTTGGAGGTCACAGAACTGTTGCTGAAGAAAGAAGGGCTGGCGCGAGTGGGTGATGCCCTGCTGTTAGCCATCAGCAAAGGCTATGTGCGGATAGTGGAGGCCATCCTGGCCCATCCGGCATTCGAAGGTGGTCTCCGTCTGACTCTGAGTCCCCTGGAGCAACAGCTACGAGATGACGACTTCTACGCGTACGATGAAGACGGGACTCGCTTTTCCCAGGACATCACACCTATGATTCTGGCGGCCCACTGCAAGGAGTACGAGATCGTGCACATTTTGTTACTCAAGGGGGCTCGCATTGAGAAACCCCACGACTATTTCTGCAAGTGCGGCGAGTGTGCGGAGAAACAGAAGCAGGATTCTTTCAGCCATTCACGATCGAGGATGAACGCCTATAAAGGCCTCGCCAGCGCTGCCTATCTGTCACTGTCTAGTGAAGACCCTGTGCTCACAGCGCTGGAGCTCAGCAATGAGCTGGCACAACTCGCCAACATCGAGACTGAATTTAAGGTGAGGAGGTACACAGAATCGCTATATCTAGAGGTGTCACTCAAAATCAAAGGCCCAAATTCACAGGCTACATTAGGAGTTTGTGTTGTGTTGAAATAAAAAAAGACAGTATATATCTGTATATTTCATGTATACAGACCCATTTTGAGAAAAATGTTAAAGGGATAGTTCACCCAAAAATTAAAATTCTGTTATCATTTATCATTCTGTTATCATTTATTCACATTCATGTTGTTCCAAACCTGTATTACTTTCTTTCTTGTGTGGGACATAAAAGATTTTTTTGCTACTGACATTCTTCAAGATATTTTGTGTGTGTGTGTGTGTGTGTGTGTGTGTGTGTGTGTGTGT
>NW_015557134.1:882047-906647 GCF_001515605.1 Sinocyclocheilus anshuiensis | reverse complement strand
ATTAAATTAAATTAAATTAAATTAAATTAAATTAAATTAAATTAAATTAAATTAAATTAAAAAAATATAATAGAAAATAAATAGAATAAAATAAATCATGTTTGGTTAATCATATGACATTAAATGTCATAATTATGACATAAAAGGCAACATTATGGGATATGAAGTCATAATCAGGAAATAATATGTTTTAAGTGTGACTTAAAGTCATAATTATTAAATAAAAAGTCAAAATGTTGACAAAATATTTTTTCTGAGATTAAACATAATTATGACATAAATCATAGTTGTAAGTCATCAGTTCATAAGTATATTCATAAATATGACAAAAAGTTGAATTTTTATGTCAGTTTCAACCTTTTGTTATAAATTCATTGTTCATGTCATAATTATGACTTCTTATCTCATGATTTCGACTATTTATTTATTTATTTATGAACCTGTTACTGTCCTGAAACCATAATTAATTCAATTATTACCAATTATTACCTGGATCAGAGGGTCAGATGTCAGAAATATATATTGTGATTATTTCTTTTAAAAAGTAGGGCTGTTAATAGAATCAAATAATCATGATTTATCTTGTGATTTCTGACTTAAAGCTGCAGTCCGTAACTTTTTTTGGTTAAAAATGATCCAAAATCAATATTTGAGCAAGTACATAACCAGCCAGTGTTAAAAACTATCGCCTTACTTTAGCCAGATTCAACGGTTAGCTTATAATAATGTTTTCTAATTTGAGTGGTACGTTGGTCAGAACAAACGTGGCAGACTTGTTACTTACTTGTTCAGATGGCAATATACGGTGAAAATTCTTATTTGGGTCATATTCCAAGACGTAGGCTAGAATCTGTGATTGCGAAGTACAGTAAATATCCACACCGGTGCGGTGACTGATTTTGGTGAAGACAAAACTGAAATTGGTAAAATTTGTTACAAATATTATGTTAAACATTTATTTAGTACATAAATGTATCATGTTCAACCCTAAAAAAATCATTCTTTAAAACATTTTTTTTTTTTTGGGTACAATGAGTTGAATCACTATGAATCATTGTGTACTTTGTGCATAATACAAACTCCTTTAAGGCGCTTTCATGATTATTTCAAAGCACAGCTTCTCAGTTAATCTAGGAAGTGTCCAATCGTGAAAAGTGTGCTCATGGCCCTGTAATAAGCTGCGTCTCTCTGAAAGAAACGTCTACACTCATTGGAGCTCACAGACCAGCAGATTATTCCACACGAAAACCAATTTCCCACCCTTGAGATTACCCTCATTATAAATTAGAGGCTGTTCTATGACAGTTTCTGGTTCAGTAGAATCTCTCCACACAACATTTTTCCAAAAAGAAAACGTTTCTCTAGAGAGCTTCATGCGCTTTGCCGACGTGTGTTGTTTTATATTTAACTATGTAGGGGAAAAGTTCTTCACTCAACGTCACTCTGGGGAAATATCTAATCAGGAGTTCTCAAATCCAGACAGTTTTTTCCCTTATTGTGGTTAGTGAGCTATTAATTGAAACTGCTCCATCGAGAGCTTCCTGTAATCACCCCGTTATTATTCTCTCATCACTGATTTTCTCTACAGACGATCACTTTGACAGTTGTAATGGCGTGTCAGTGATTCCGCTTCTGTAATTCCACATAAAATGTTTGTTCTCCTAAACCACTGCGATGCTATAATTAGCAGGATGGGCTTCTCATGGGTGCCCTCCATTAGGTAAATTTCTGTTTGAGAAGATCTGATGCAAACATCAATCAGACTTCCATTTGGAGGTGCGACATGGGACTTTCAATGAATTCACACACATCCATGTCTTTCACAGCAGAGCGTTCACTGTTCGCTAGATGCAATTTGGGTCTCAGTTGGAGTGAATTATTTTTTACAAGTGATTAATAGCCTGCCTCAAGTCATAATACTGTCGCTCTGTTTTGTTTCAGAATGACTACAGGAAGCTCTCCATGCAATGTAAGGACTTTGTGGTTGGTGTTCTGGATCTCTGCAGAAACACAGAGGAGGTGGAGGCCATTTTGAATGGAGATGTGGACCAGAGCCCCCCGAGCGAACACCACCGGCCCTGCCTTAGCCGGGTCAAACTGGCCATTAAGTATGAAGTCAAGAAGGTACTGGGAAATGATTAATAGACTAAAGTGGAAGTGGTTTCCCAAGACAATGTCTAATTCAATGCTGTCCCTGCAGTTTGTGGCTCATCCGAACTGCCAGCAGCAGTTACTGACGCTGTGGTATGAGAATCTATCAGGCCTTAGGCAGCAGTCAATTGGTGTGAAGTGTTGGACAGTGCTGGGAGTGATGGTTGGCCTGCCATTTCTTGCTATTGCATATTGGATTATGCCCTGCAGCAAGGTACATCATCATCATTCAAAATCAATTAATTGAATAACATTGGGCAGACTTCTCTTTTTCTTCCGTTGTTAAATGTATTTCTGCATTTGCTCTTTTCTCCAGGTGGGCCAGGTTCTCCGCAGTCCCTTTATGAAGTTTGTAGCTCACGCCGTCTCATTCACCCTCTTCCTCTGTCTTCTGGTTCTCAATGCTTCCGACCGCTTTGCAGGAGTAAAAAACCTTCCTAACGAAACCATCACTGATCATCCACGGCAGATCTTTCGCATTAAAACCACTCAGTTCTCATGGACAGAGATGTTGATAATGGAATGGGTGCTGGGTGAGTATCAGTCAAGCATAATATGCCTAGATTATAGGTAATCTTGGGTCAAAAGGTGTGAATAAAATAGGAAATCTCTTACAGAGTAGCACTATTAACACCTTGAATGCAGGTGAGACAGTTTTCACATTTACCGTTGCTTTGCAAAATCTCATTGATGGAATCGGGTCGTTCAAATAGGAATCAAATAGGAAATAATATATATTTTTTAAATATTGAAATAGAAAACAGTTATTTCATATTGAAATAATATTTCACATGATTACATTTTTACTATATTTTTGATCAAATAAATGCAGCTTTGGTGAGTATTCAAAAACATTAAAAAAACCCACCTCAAACTTTTGATCTCTAGAATAATCTGTAATTAATTATGTAATATTTCAAGCATGATAAATGAACCCCATTTATTTTCTTTGATTCCCCTGATCAGGAATGATCTGGACGGAGTGTAAAGAGGTTTGGGCTGATGGACCACGAGAATACATCATGCATTTGTGGAATGTGTTAGACTTCGGCATGCTATCGGTCTTCGTGGCGTCATTCACCGCACGGTTCATGGCTTTCATGCGAGCCTCCCATGCACAGCTGTATGTGGATTTGTACGTGACTAATGCAGACTTGATCAATGCCTCATTACCAGAAGACGTGGCCTACTTCACTTATGGTATGTTGCAAAAATAAAGAATCTGTATATTCAAGAAATGAAAATCCAAAGTGAACTGTAAAATACTGTATCAGTATAAAAGACCAGGTCTGTTCCTGTTCTCAATCATATGCTTATGCATGCATGCTGCACAGACTTTCTTGCAGCTGTCTGAAATGAAACAAAATGCTGCCATCAAGTGGTGACACCAAAAAAATGCCTCTTCTCTCTCAGCCAGGAACAGGTGGCTTCCCTCAGATCCTCAGCTCATCTCTGAGGGCTTGTACTCCATCGCTGTGGTGCTCAGTTTCTCACGTATCGCCTATGTTCTGCCAGCCAACGAGAGTTTCGGACCCTTACAAATATCTCTTGGGCGCACGGTGAAGGATATTTTTAAATTCATGGTCATCTTCATCATGGTCTTCCTTGCCTTCATGATCGGCATGTTTAATTTGTATTCCTACTACTTGGGAGCTAAATATAATCCTGCTTTCACCACGTAAGTCTAAAAAAGTTACAATGACAAGTTTTATATTTAGAATTTACTTGTTAAAGGGATAGATCACCAAAAAATAAATAATTGTAAAAAATCTATCATTTATTCCCCATTGTTTTGTTATAAATTAGAGGTTTTTACACAAAACACAAAAGTAGATGTTTTGCAGAATGTTTTGCAACAAAAGATAAAATTTGTCTATTTCACTTATACACCATTCAAAGGTTTGGGGTCAGTATGATCTCTCTCTCTCTCTCTCTCTCTGGGGACACATTAAATTGTACAATGGTGACAGTAAACATATTTATGTTACAAAAAAAATCTATTTCAGATAAATGTTGTATATGAACTTTCTATTCATCTAAGAATCTTGAAAAAAAGTATTGTGGTTTCCACAAAAACATTAAGTAGCAAAATGTTTCAACATTGATAATAATAGAAAACATTTCTTGAGCAGCAAATCAGCATATTAGAATGATTTCTGAAGGATCATGTGACACTGAAGATTGGAGTAATGATGGCAAAAATTCAGCTTTGCCATCACTGGAATAAATTTAATTTTAAAATATATTGAAATAGAACAAAGTTATTTTAAATTGTAATAATATTTTAAAATATTACTGTTTTTACTGTATTCGTCATCAAATAAATGCAGTCTTGCTGAGCATAATAGTGACCAAGAACAGTACAAAAAAATCTTACAGACTCCAAATGTTTGAATGGTAGTGTATAATAAATTTTTAATATAATATGGAATTTAAGCCAAAAATCTTCCTCTCAGCTCTCAAATTAATATCTTACATTTTGGTGTTTGAATTTGAGACAATATCTAAATATATATATGTGTGTGTGTGTTGGTGTTTGTTCCACCAATAAAAGAAAGTTGTACATGTTTTGAAAACATGATACCAGTTTTGCCAAGCACTGTTTTTGAATGTTTCAATAACATTTTGCATGTATGTATCTGTTGCAGGGTAGAGGAAAGCTTTAAAACACTGTTCTGGTCCATCTTTGGTTTATCTGAGGTGATCTCTGTGGTTTTGAAGTACGATCATAAGTTCATTGAGAACATTGGTTACGTGCTCTTTGGGGTCTATAATGTCACAATGGTGGTGGTCCTGCTCAACATGCTCATAGCCATGATCAACCACTCATACCAGGAGATTGAGGTGAGACAAATGTACTTTTGAAAAAAAAAAAAAAATAATAATAATACTACTACTCAAAAGGATAGTTTGTCATGCATATGTTTATATTTGTGTGTGTGAGAACAGGAGGACGCTGATGTAGAATGGAAGTTTGCTCGTGCAAAGCTGTGGCTCTCCTATTTTGATGAAGGCAGCACTCTTCCGCCCCCCTTTAATCTAATACCCAGTCCCAAATCCTTCTATTACATGGCTCAGCGCACTAAAGCATGCCTAGTGAGTTTATGCAAGGCCAGGGTTCGTAGCAACAGCAGCCAGCAGGACGTGGGAATGGCCAATTCACGCTCTAAGGTCAGAGATCAGCAAGGATTTTCAAACTGTTCAAATGTAGAAATCGCAGGTTGTAATTTTGATATCTTTTCAGCTTCGTCGGTTTCAACCTTACCATGCACAAGAGGGCTTCACGGTTAGAAATCCTATCAAACATCCCACAAGATATCAGGTACTGATTGATTTTTATCTTAAAACTTATGTTGTAAAACGTATGTATATAAATCATCAAATTGTCGATATAATACATTTTGCAATATTGCAAAATGTCGTTCTAAACTTTCTTACTCTCACAGAAACTCATGAAGCGTCTCATCAAGCGGTATGTCCTAAAAGCCCAAATTGACAGTGAAAGTGATGAGATCAATGAAGGTAAGACTCATTTATTCATCCATTAGTGTCTCTTGTGTGATTTACTTGTGTGGCCATAAACACATTTCTTTGATTGATGTCAAACAATAAACCGTAAAGTGTTAAAAATGTCCGTAACTGATTTTGGTGCCAAGTTTTACTTGAAACCCTTTAAACCCTTGTTTTCATGTGGCTTTTCTTCTCAGGTGAGTTGAAGGAAATCAAGCAGGACATTTCTAGCCTCCGCTACGAGCTCCTGGAGGAAAAGTCACAGGCCACTGAAGAACTTGCTGAACTGATTCAGGAGCTTGGAGACAAACTCAGTAAAGGAACCAAGAGACCATGAAAAATGAACTCTTGTGATTGTAGCTGAAAGTGTCCTGGGCTGAGTCTAGATGTGCTGAAATATTTAGTTTAGATAAAAACTTTAAAATCTCTTTATACTCTTAGTCTGTTTTAGACATTGGTTTGTGAAGGTATGATTTGTGGTTTACCATTTGTGTGTAGGATGCGATTTAATAAAGTCATTTAATAACTCTAACTCAGGAGAGACGTAATGCTGTAGAATAATAATAAATTCAGATGAATGTATTATCACAATATCTATATTATATATAACATGACAACAATAGAGCTAAATGTGTTAGTACTGTCATTAGTTCTCAGTCCTGGTCCTAACTCCCAGATATGGTCTTGGAGGCTTGACGTATGGGTTTATGATAAAAATAAATGTGTTTTAAATAACATAGTCATCCAAAATGTGCATGGGGAACTCCAGGACCTGGACAAAGATGCAATACCATTTCCCTTTCTCTCACTTTTTTTTTTTTTTTAAATCACGTATCATGAAGAAATATATAATTATATTTTGTCTAAAGAAAATGAAGCCTTTTTTAAAGACTGTTAAAGGTTTTACATTGTGACATTATTTCCATGAGAGTTAAGTATATTTCCCTTCCAAGTCCATAATGCAGTAAAATAAAATGTAAAATAAAATAATTTTCATTTCTCAAAAAAAAGTAACAATGCAAAATGATCCTAATGGAAGGCTTGGTTTTCTTTATGTAAAGTAGAAGTGAATAAAAACAACAGGGCTGTGTGTGTGTTAGTACTGAATATTATGACAATGTATTGTCAGGTTTCAGTATGAAAATAAAATATTAAAAGTGCCTGCTTATACTTAAGTTATTGATAGCATTTTTCAAGATTAGTTTTTTTTTTTAAACAAACATGTAAATATTTCTTGCAGAGCTGCAGTTTTGAAACAAACCAAAAATAATTGTGTGCTTTTAAAACAGAAGGGTGCATCTCATAAAAACTGTCAAGAGGCTGGGTCATATTTTAGCTAAAAAGAAAATAAAGAAGTTAAAGGTTTTATTTTGCTTAAAGAAATTAAGATTTTTATTGTTATTATACCATTATAAAAATAAGCTAATTTGAAAACTGAAATTACCAAACAACAAATAAATAAATAAATGCATTACAGCAATAAAGGGGTGGAAATATTATTTTTTAAGCAAAACGATGTGTAAAAATTACGCAAAAAATATTTCAGAATTTGATTTGATTTCACTACCCCAAATATAGTTCTTTATCTTTGTTTTGTTTATTTTGTATTATTTAATTACTTATTGTTACTATAATATTCTTGTTATTTTTATTTTGTATCTATTTGTTATGTGAGTTGTCACCAGTGTTGGGCTAGTTACTCAAAAAATGTAATTTATTACTCATTACTAGTTACTCCTTTCAAAAGTAATATTATTGTGTTACTTATTAACTTCCGGCAACAGTAATTAGTTACACTACTAGTTATTTTTCTATAAGTTGCATATCTTCCCCATAAAATTCTTCTAAAATGTTACTAACAATATATTTATGCCTCATCATTTGACCAAAATCCACATTGGATCGCAGTCAGAAGTTATTACAAACACTGAGTGGTGATTGAGGGATGTGGGTGGGCCATGTGAAGCTAGAGTAAAGTAATACCACAACTTCCATAACGCCACAACTTACACATCAGTGTTCAGATCATCTTTTCTCCTGACAAAATCTTGCAAAAGTAATTGCAATATTTATATCCACTGAATGTAAGCTTTTTTCATTTTCCACATGCCTGCTGCACTGGTGACTTCATGTGCCAGTTATGAAAATAAATCTAGGAATTATTGGATTGCTGGACTTTAAATCAGTAGGGGTTAAGACATCGAAAGTAACTAAGTAACTAGCTGTTTTATGCATAGTAACTGTAATTGTATTACTGAAATCGTATTAGTAATAATTAGTTACAATACTAGTTACTGTAGTAACCTTTAATAATATTCCTGTAACTAGTTACTGCCCAATACTGGTTGTCACTAAATAAAGCATTCAAAAAATAAAATAAATAATAAAAAGTCATTGTTCCACCCTTTTTGTTTGACAGTAAAGTCCTCCAATCACAGAGCTCCAAATACACCCCGGTTTTGGCAACAGCTGATCTGTGACTGGAGTGTGCATGGTAGGTAGTGACGTAGAGTCCGGAAGGGATCCGGAAATGGAGGATGAAATGTTTGGCGTGGATGAAGAAGGAGGGAACGGGAATAATGAGTGGAGTTTAGTAGAAAATCGGAAAAGAAAGAAAATCTGGAGTAATACATCTGAAACTGACAATGGAAATGGAAATCATTCGATAAGAGGAAAGAAAGAGGAGTTCAAGGTAATGATGAAGTTTGTGGATGAGTCTTTTAAGATAATAAATCCGCTGAAGCTGTCTAAAGTAATTAAGGAAACGATAGGATCAATAGAAAGTGTCAAGAAGTTGAGAGATGGAAGACTAATCCTATATTGTAAGGATAGTAGGCAACAAAAAGTGGCATTGAAAATAAAGTCGATTTGTGCACAAAAAGTGATCTGCTCGATTCCGGAAGAAAAGACATGGGTCAAAGGAGTATAATAACTGGTATCCCAACTGAAGTGACAGTAGAAAAGATCAAGAATTTGATGGGACATGATAAAGTATCACTCAAGATATTACTAGGGAATAGCCAAATGCAATCAAGAATTAAAGAAGAAGTGTTCAATTATCTAAAAAAGACAGGAAATATGGAAAGAATATAAATTATAATTGTGGTATATATATATAAAATATAATTTTTTTTTTTAAATATAATATATATCCTTCTCTCTACCAAATCTGTTCACTCAACACTCCAGATCAGTAGGTGGCGGTAATGCACCTTTAAGTTGGTTTGCCAAAACCGCCAATAAACATCAGAAGAAGAATAAGAAGAAGAAGAAGAAGAAGAAGAAACAGCGGCAAGCGAGCTGTGGACCGCAAAGTAACTGCCGTACGGACGCGGCGGAGCGGATAATTCTAGTCTGTGAGTACAGTGCGATAATGTACGATAATAAAATTGCTTCGAGAAAACTGACCACGTGTTAAAAAATAAAATCATAGTTTAAGGGTGGTTTCGCGCGATCGGCGCGTGGCAGGGATGTTCTCGGGCGCGAGAGGCCCGCGCGCAGCGTTGCTTTAGCCAGTTAGCGCGTCCAACTTTAGTCGCGCTTTTCTCTTCTACTCACAACAGACCTTCTTTTAATCAAATAACAATTCTGTCTGATCCCCGGTCGGTCTTTTCAGATTTCCATTGTGAACGATCCGCTTTGAAAATAGCTGCTAATCAAACACGCTTCGCGCTAGCAAGCTAAAGTTGGATTCTCTTTCTCAGCAGGTCCAGACAGCGCGAGGAAGATGGCGGACGACCCCAGTGCAGCGGACAGGAACGTGGAAATCTGGAAGATTAAGAAGTTGATCAAAAGCCTTGAGGCGGCTAGAGGGTGAGGCTCGCACCGTCCGATCCTCTAGATTTGTATACAGCTGTTGAATGACAAACAGTAGCACCTCCGATGTGCGATTCGTTTCGTTCTTTGGGGGGACCACATGCTAACTAGCTTGCTAACAGCTGTTGGAGAGAGCAGCATGGTGGACGGAGAACGAGACCGCGCACTGCACAGCTCTTCATTTCGATAATAATGTTGGTTTTATGATAAAGAGCGGGAAACGTTTTATGTGGTGTCGTTTGAAATGTAAAGCACTTTATGGATGACGCCTTAAAATGGGTTGGTGGAGGTGACGTTTGTTAAATGGGTGAAACCATGCTAAATCGGCTAACGTTACATGTTTTGTTTCTCTTAAGTAATTGTTTTTTAAACGTCGTTTTAATATCACGCTATTAACATTGTTGTAGCTGAATACTTTTTTGGTGTTAAATGGCGTAATACAACCAGTCGCCGTTAGTTTTAGTTTTCTGTCATTTTCTTACAGCCATGTTGATCTAAACCGCTTTGATTTTTTTTTAGTTTTTTGTGAAGTATATAGCGTGTTGCAAAATGTAAGGGACTTATGTGGTTATTTCTTTTGTTCCCTCTTTTTTTTACAATGAAAGTGAATGGTTAAGCAGAATGACAGCCTCAGTCATCAGTTTTTGTTTGGTTATGGAACAATGTAAATGAATTGAGTGAACTGTCTATTTTATGCTGACTTGAAGATGTATTTGATATCCCTCAACCAGAATGCCCATAAACAGTTTAGATTTTATCATATATTGGCTTGACACTTTGACAAAGTTAGGTTATTTGATACATTGTATATACAATTCCATTGAAAAGTTTGGTATCAGTAAGATGTTGTTTATCAAGGATGCATTCAATCGACATTTGTAATGTTACAAAAATGTCTATTTAGAAAAAATCCTGTTTTTAATGTTTTTTTCCAGCAAAGATTACTGAAACTAAATTATCAGTTTACATAAAGATATCAAGCAGAGCAACTTTTTCCAACATTGATAATAATAATTAAATTTATTTAAAAAAAAGTATTTCTTGAGCACCAAACCAGCATATTCGAAATCGGGATGATTTCTGAAGGATCATGTGACACTGAAGACTGGGGTAATGGCTGCTGAATATTCAGATTTGCCATTACAGTAATATTACACTTCAAAATATATTTAAATAGAAAACACTTTAAATTCTGAAAATATTACTTCTTTTTTTTTTACTGTATTTTAAGCAAATGCTGGCTTGGTGAGCATAAGATACTTTTTTTTTTACATTTAAAATAAAAAAATCTTACCGACCCTAAACTTTTGAGACTGTACTGTATGTTAATGAAAGTATCAGCCTGCTCTTATATTTCTGTTATATTGTTTCCTTCTCAGAAATGGCACCAGTATGATTTCCCTCATCATCCCACCCAAGGATCAGATCTCGCGTGTTGCGAAGATGTTGGCCGATGAGTTCGGCACGGCTTCGAACATCAAGAGCAGAGTCAACAGACTCTCCGTGCTGGGAGCCATTACCTCAGTACAGCAGAGACTCAAACTCTACAACAAAGGTAAATGAGTGGGCTTAGCTTCATCTATGATCTTTCACAGCCATTTAACTTCTCAGATGATTGAATTTTATTGCACTTGGTATGTTTATCTTTTCCGAAATGGTGCCGTTTAAACATTAAACTGGCAGTTCATATATATTTGCTGTGTATGTGTGAGTACAATTGGTTGCACCTGATGCACTCTTTTCAATAGGTGTGGTCTCTCCTGATCCCCCTTCCATAAATCTCCTGTTTATCTTGCAGTGCCTCCTAATGGCCTGGTGGTGTATTGTGGCACCATAGTGACAGAGGAAGGCAAAGAGAAGAAAGTAAACATTGATTTTGAGCCTTTTAAACCAATCAACACATCCTTGTATTTATGTGACAACAAGTTCCATACTGAGGTAAGATCTATCTATCTAATGTACTAAAACATTGTAACACCTAATATAAATTTGTTTGTATCCACAGGCTCTAACAGCGCTGCTGTCAGACGACAGCAAGTTCGGCTTCATTGTGATTGATGGTAGTGGCGCCCTGTTTGGGACTTTACAAGGCAACGCAAGGGAGGTGTTGCACAAATTTACTGTGGACCTGCCCAAAAAACACGGTAAACATCTTTAAATTGCTTGCTGTGGCTATTTTCATTCTTTTATGGAACTTAGTGTTTACAAGCTTGTTTCCTTAAACTCTAGGTAGAGGAGGACAGTCTGCTCTTCGATTTGCACGTTTGAGGATGGAGAAGAGACATAACTATGTGCGTAAGGTAGCAGAGACGGCGGTGCAACTCTTCGTGTCCAATGACAAGGTCAACGTGGCAGGACTGGTTCTTGCCGGATCGGCCGATTTCAAGACGGAGCTCAGCCAGTCAGACATGTTTGATCCGGTATGTTCTCATGGCATCAAATGATTTACAACCTTTATTAATCCGTCTGCTTGGTTTCTGACTTTGGTTCTTCTGCACGTGTAGAGGTTACAAGCGAAGGTTCTGAAGCTGGTTGATATATCGTATGGAGGAGAGAACGGTTTCAACCAGGCCATTGAGCTTTCAGCGGAAGTGCTGTCTAATGTCAAGTTCATCCAAGAAAAGAAACTAATAGGTAGTTAATTTGCAGGCTTGATAAAAGAAAATGGACATGCTGGAAAAAATGTTTGTGACATAAACCTGGGCTTTGGTGTTTTTTGTTTTTTTTTCTGGTGTGGTGACCTTTGTCTCTGATTTCAGGCCGATACTTTGATGAGATCAGTCAGGACACAGGGAAGTATTGTTTTGGAGTTGAAGACACACTCAAAGCGCTGGAGATGGGAGCGGTGGAGATTCTTATAGTTTACGAGAACCTGGACACTATGCGCTATGTCCTACGCTGTCATGGAGAAAATACTACACCAGAAAATGGTATACACACACCCTAAACTCTCATACTCAGTTTCACAATATTTGCAAAATACAAAAAGATTCCTTTCTCATTTTAATTACTTTTTTTTTTTTTACATTTGTAATCAGATGAAAAGACACTCTATCTGACACCGGAACAGGAGAAGGACAAGTCTCATTTCACTGACAAGGAGGTAAGTGAAACCACGTCAATCAAATTCAGATTATATGATTCAGCAAATCGTATTTATTTTGAAAAGTAATGTAGAAGCAACAATAGCTATAACTCCTTCCCCCAGGTGACTTTCTTGTGGAGTTTAAGTGCAGTACTCAAGCAACCAATGATCAATTCTCATGGCCTGAAATCAGATCAGCAGCCTGTGGGTTGAAACGCTTGATCTTTAAACTGTCATCAGCCCATGAGTACCAAGCTCATTGCAGTTCTGTTTTGATTTCTCAGGATCGTACATTGGGGGTTCTAAAATCTAAGACTGCATTGAATATCTTATTCAAATGTCACAAATGTGCTTACAGAATAGAGATCTAAAGTGAGTTATTTTAGATCTTCATTTTAGATCCCTGTTTAAGCACATTTGTTACATTTGATTATATAAACTCAAAAGGTCAGATGGTCTTCATCCTCAAATCATTGTGAGGAACATGATCTTCAGGTTTCACACAAACTTGTATAGTTCATGCAGCTCATTAGAGCAAAAGAGTGAAGTATTAAACTGTTAAAAATAAAGGTTGCAGAAAGGATAATTTTGGGTTTTTCAAATAACCTCTCAGTGAAGGTTTTTTTTTTTTTTTGGTGAAAAATATTTTAATCTGAAGAACCTTTTTTCCACTATGAAGAACTTTGTGTAACGGAAAGGTTCAGTGGATGCTGAAGATGGTTCGATGCCAATAAAGAACCTTTATTTTTAGGAGTGTTGAACATTCAGAAATTCTTATTTTGTAAAAACAACCTTTCCTTTTTTATTTTGCTCATAACTGTTTCAAAAGAAGAACAAATACATGATTAATTGTTTGCACCTTTTGTGTAATGTTTGCTTTTCAGTTTAGCCAATGTTGGGTTCAGGCAGGAGGTGTATAATGTTAACAGTACCATATGTTCTTATTTTAGACGGGTCAGGAGCATGAGCTGATTGAGAGCATGCCGCTGCTTGAGTGGTTCGCCAATAACTACAAGAAGTTTGGGGCCACACTGGAAATCGTTACGGACAAAAGCCAGGAGGGTTCACAGTTTGTGAAAGGCTTTGGAGGCATTGGTGGTAAGTGCTCTCTACGGATTACGTTTTGTAGGGAAATGGAAAGTTAATTGTCATAAATCAATATCTTTTTTCTTTTTCTTCAGGAATTTTGCGGTACCGGGTGGACTTCCAAGGCATGGATTACCAGGGAGATGATGATGAGTTTTTTGATTTAGATGACTACTAGGTAGTTGGGACTGACACAAAATTCAAATATAAGATTTTCCCCCTTCACCTACCCCGCAAACGGCAGGGGAGCGAAGGAGACCGAATCAGCAGGAGGGAGAATAAGAATTTGAGAAGATGGCGGATGGTCCCTGGCTTTAGAATACAGCGACTCCATCTCTGGACTGGAAGAGACTGAGTTTTCTCCTCTCCACTAATTACCGGGTCATCGCAACAGCATGGCCATGGCCCGTCTGCCTGTCCTGCCTCAGCTCTTCACGAAAACACTCTAGGCTTTCAGATCTACTTTTTCTTCCCTTCTAATCTCACTCCTTTTCTTCCTTTTGCCTCTCCTTTTATAATGGCATCTGCTGCTGTTGTATTTTATTCAAATGTATTATATTTTCTCTTATTCAGTGTATGAAGAAAGCAGTAGCAAATGATTAGAGCTGTACTGCTTACCTCTAGCCACCTCAAGCCCATTGCCAGGCCTTCGTTTTAATTTCCTGGTTAGCCCAGACTTGATTTGTTGCCTTGTTTCTGCTGTAAACCAGTGTGGTGGTGGTGGTGATGAACTCTGAGCCAGTGGTACACCCTGCTCCTCCCATCGCATTGTGCCCACGTTGAGGCATTTCTTGCTCTCAAATGGACCATATTGTAACTGGACTCATCCCTTCTTGAAGACCGAGAACCGTCTTTCACAGTACATTGCCCTCACTTGTTTTCCTTCAGCCCCCAGGAGATGCTACTTCTCAAAATAAACTATATATATGAGTGCCTGAATTTTGCAGTTTGTGAGATACGACAGCACAGTGTACCAGCATCTGGACCCTAACGTCAGCCTCCTGCTGTTTCCGAACATAAAATCTTAGCTCGAGCCTTCAGCACTCATTGGTATTCGACGGCTTTATGCATGGGAATGTCCTTTCGGACCGATTATGGGGTGGGGGGTTACTGTGTCAACTGTGATGTGTGAGTGAGTATATGTCAGTTTGGCTGTTTAATTCCCTTTTAAAAAGTCACATCTCGGAGTCTGTGACCCGCCACAGATTACAAGCCTCTTAAGTTCTTTCCATGTTGTCCAGTCATATTTTAACAACATATTGGTTTTAGAAAGACAAGCTGCAAATCAATATTTTGGACCTTTAACAATTGTGGCATGGTTGGTGTTTTGACGCCTACTACAACAAACACACAATCTGATCATGTAAAAGGAGAGAAAAAAATGATCCAAAATAGGGGCCCACAATATTTTAACAATTATGATGTATATTTTCTTTTCTTTTTTTGGTCCATTATTTTGTATAAATCATTTGTTACATCTGGACACAAGACATTAAACGTTTTCATTGTTTGCAAATTGCACTTATAGCTTGTTTATTTTGCGAGTACGTTTTATCTTATTTGATATACTTCGTTTTATGGGTTCGAAGTTTGATAAGATTATTTCGCTTACTGTGAGAAAGTCAATTATAAGCAATTTAACTGGAAAGCAAAGGTAAACATTATTCTGATAGCTTCAGAATTGTATTCGTTTAATAAATTGTTTAGACCTACTTATAATAATAATAATATTTGGCTGCAGGCTAGGATGTCACCAGCAAACAATTAGAAATATTCTTAATATGTGAATCATAGGGGATTCTTTACCCTAGCACCAGACGACAGCCAATCGCCATTCATTTTACAAAACGGACAAAACCCTTTTTGTCATTCGATGACCAACCACGAATCTTGTTACAGAATATATCCCCCTTCGATTATGACGTACTGTGTCTGTAACCGCTTTGTACCTTAGCAGCAGAAATGATCCTATCACAACGCGGACATCGCCCATTTGGCGCACGTTTTTTTATTTGACAGCCAATGGGAGACTTAAGACACAAGGCCGCTTTCTCCGCCTCCTTTCGTGACGTGTTTGTGTCGCAGGGCGGGGTTTCCATCTTCACTGCGAGTTTCGGGGAACAAACATGGAGCCGGAGATGGAAGACAAAACCTTAGAGCTGATGGTGAGTACTCGTGTGTGCTTCGAAAAACATTTTCCAGTATGTTCGCAATACTTTAGCGTTTAGAAATCCATATTAGCGGTTATAAGAGTAGCCTGGTTGAATATAACTAGCTTGTGGAGTGGGTAGGGATCGGCTGAGTAGAGGGAGGAAGGAAGGAAGGAGGGGGTGAGGAGAGAGAAATGGCTGGCTCGGCTGACAAGGAGGGCCCTACTATGTATCGCTGGCTCACTTGGTCGTTTTCACGTCTCTCGCCTGTGTCTTTCCCTTGAAACAACAGCTGAGACGTTAGTAGACAAGGCGAACAGTTGTTCTTGGCGGGGGCTGAGGATATTTATTGAGCTAGTCGCGGAGGCGAAGGAAGGGAAGCTGCCGCGGCATCGTGGTGAGTCCGAGTCTCATCGACTTCAGCCGGTGCCTTGAGCTCCACTGCGGCGCCTCTGCGCCACTCAGTCCTGTCTATAATTTGGTCCCACAGACGAGTTGTGGTTCATATACAGTCTAAGAACGCTTAACTATATTTTAAAGTGTTTAAAACAATCACTTCTCATTCACAATAACGCAACATTTACTTCTCACGACACATTTTAACTGGACTTTAAAGCTGCGTAATAGGAAGTAACCGCTCCTGCTGTCAATTTCAAATGACGTTTCTGAGCCGAACGATGAGCGAATATACAAATGTCGTCAACTAATTCAACAATCGTGTTTGGATGAGTGAACATTTGTGTTTTAGTGACCCCACACTTTTCTTAGTGAAATACAAACGTTAATTGTTGACGTGAAAGCAGCAAGCGGCTAAGTGGCTAACCACATCAAACCATTAGCCTACTCGAACTAATTACGATACTTTCTTATTAAACGCACTATTTTTTTGTTTCACAATTTTCTAAACAGTAATTCTATGAAACACTTCAAATTAAAAATAATCTGAATTCCTCAAATATCGTTTACTACTTAAACATGCACCTTTTGTTATTAAAATAGATTTTTGACGAGATTTTAATGTAACGTTAGTCTCTTAATTTAATACATTATTTCTATTCTTAATTTAAAACGTTCTTATGGTATCTTTCAAAATAAAAGTTTGACTTGTTTAAATGTGCTCTTAATTAATAAGGCTGTGTCTGAATCAATATGTCACCTAGTCAATACAATAACATTATAGAATCAGTTTTGCAGAGTAGATTTGCTTCTTGTTGCCATGGATACTGTGAAAAGGGTAGGAGTGAATGCACTTGAGTTTGTCCACTTGTATTGTGAAGCTTGAGGAAGACGGATAAATGGCTTCTGCTTGAAGATAACAAGCCATGTGAATTTGTGTGTAGACTGCATAGACTCATAATAAATCTACACTTCCTGCTCTGCTGACCTAGAAGGATGTTTTGAAATGAATCCCAAACTTTGTCATCATGTGTCAGACTGGGTTATTATTGTTAACTAAAACCATAGAAAACATTTGTGTTATTTGGAGGAAAAACTTAGGTTGTCAAGGTAGCATTTCCCATTTTCATTTAGTTTAACTTGAAGTACTAAAATAACTACAGCTAAAACTTAAATAATTAAAACTTTAAATAATAATAATAATAATAATAAAAACTCAACAAAATTACTACAATTTTAACAAAATTAAAAAAAAAGCTAAAAAAAAATGATATTAATGAAGTCTAATACTATCTCAGTGCTTCTAAAATAACACTGGTGTCAGTGTCTAGCTTCAATATCACACTGCTTTATTTAGTCCAGAGAGCCTAAGTTTCTAAAGAGTTTGGCTGATATTCAGTGATTATGGATTAAAGCAGGTGCCGAGTCGTGGATCTTAAGAGCAACGATATGGATGGTATCATCTCTATCGTGGCTGTATTTGGGATGTAAGCATATCCTTTTGGTGGCCCTGGCTAAACGCCCACACGCCCTGCCCGATCCCACATCTTTGCTGCATGCTGATGGAGAGTCTGTCCAATTATGCAACGCACACACAGATCGTAGGCTGGTGCTCAGTCCTTTCATCTGCTTTCCAACAAACAATGCAATTTGATTATGAACGCATGCGAGCAGATGATGAAAGGGTGGGTTATGTATATGAGTAGTTCTGTTTCATGTATGGGAGTAGTTCTGATATTCTATTCTATTGTAATTTTTTGTTTTAGTTTGACTTAAAGCAGACATTACTATTGATTTATAAAAAAAAGAATGAATTGTGATTTCTTCTGCAGAACTTCTCTGTCATGGACTCGCAGACTGCAGACCGCTCCCCAAAGATCACATTAATTAAGGTGAGGTGGACGAGCCGTACCTCAGTAAAGTGTGTCAAAGTCTGATAAAATAAAAAACGGCTAGAACAATAGGGATCTATTGAGTAGCCTCTCCCTGAACTATGCAGGATTTTCTATATTGAAGTACTGTTGACTTAGGGGTTTGTTGTAGGGCATGGCCTGATCTGCGTCTGGAAAACCTCAGTGTCCATTTCCGCAGGCTTTTATTTTTTTCTGTTTTTAGGTTTCCTCTTGCATTTTTGAGATGTCCTGGATAATTACATTGGCCCCAAAATTATCTGGACACTTACACTACTGTTCAAAAATTTGGTGTTGGTGAGATTTTGTAATGTTTTTGAAGTCGCTTGTGCTCAGCATGGCTACGTTTATTTGATCAAAATACAGTAAAGTGGTATTGATGTGAAATTATTACAATTTAATAAAACTTCATACAATATGTGCAATTTAATATAACAATATATTACTCCAGTCTTCAGTGTCACATGATCCTTCAGACATCTTTCTAATATGCTGCTTTGCTGCACAAGAAGCATTTCTTGTTATTATCAATGTTGAAAATAGTGGCGCTGCTTAATGTTTTTGTGGAAACCGACCATGATAGCTTTTTTTTTAAGGATTTTTAAAAAAATGAAAAGTACATCATTCATTTAGTTCAGAACTCTTTTGTAACATTATAAGTGTACTTGGTGTCATCTTGATCAATTGAATATGTCCTCCTGAGTGAAAGTATTAATTTCTTCGAAAGAAAATCTTGCTGACCCCAAAACTTTTAACAATGATGTAAGACACTTCAAAATACTTGAATTTCGTATGACTCCAAGTGGCATGATCTGCAGACATATGATGCTAGATTTCTCAAGGCTAACTTCACATTTGAGACATTTTTGGATTTATTTTTAACAAAACCAAATGTATTCTAATGAATTTATGAGATCAGTTCCCCTAAATCTCATACAGATGTTTTAGCAGAGTAACCACACATTAGATCATGTTTCTAATTTTTTACTTACAGAAAATATCAATTTTTTTTCTAAATCTTTCTACAAAGAAACAAAGTTCTTGTTTTTGCTTGATGTTTGTGCCAATTTTCTTAAATGTTTTAAGTGTCACTTAAGTGCTCTACTATGACTATGTACAGAACATCAAGTGATGAGTTGTTTGGGATTAATAGCATGAGAATTTCTTGTAGAAACTCCTATTATTGCATGTGAATACAGGAACTGTATGTGGCTCTTTTAATAGAAGAGCACCTGCAGCACTGTTCTTTGCTGAGTTAACACATCTGCCTTAAAATATTATGATAGTATGTTACCGTGTTTCAAATTTTCCATTTGCCCAATCCTTTCCGATACATATTTTCTTTTGTCTCATCTAATATATTTATTTCTTTTTCCTTTTACAATTCTCCCAGCCTACTTTTATCTGTCCTCAGGTGAGTAATGGACCTTTGACAGGCTTTAGGAAGCGGCCGTCAGAGGGAAATTACGAGAAGGAGAAGGACGTGTGCATCCAGC
Organism: Sinocyclocheilus anshuiensis; assembly: GCF_001515605.1. Taxonomy (NCBI): domain Eukaryota; kingdom Metazoa; phylum Chordata; class Actinopteri; order Cypriniformes; family Cyprinidae; genus Sinocyclocheilus; species Sinocyclocheilus anshuiensis. The sequence goes on along the minus strand of NW_015557134.1, from coordinate 887,047 downwards.
TCTTTGATCAGTGGTCTGAGGCAGACCAGGTGGAGTTTGTGGAACACCTGATCTCACGCATGTGCCATTACCAACACGGCCACATAAACTCCTACCTCAAACCCATGCTCCAAAGGGACTTCATTACGGCACTGCCAGGTAACACACACAGAGTCCTTATTCTGAAAATGCCATTTCTGATGGAGGGTGTGTCCATTACTCTTAAAATATAGCCTTAAAGGGATAGTTGACCCCAAAATGAAAATTTGTTGTTTATCTGCTTACCCCCAGGGCATCCAGCCGCAGGGTTTAATTTGGTTTGTGTATGTTTTTTTGACTCAAAGCCGTGATTCCCATTCACTTCCATTTATATGACTGACAGACTGCAACGGTTTAAGTTAAAAATCTTCGTTTGTGTTCTACTGAAGAAACAAAGTCACCTACATCTTGGATGCCCTGGCGGTAAGCAGATAAACATCAAATTTTCATTTTTGGGTGAACTATCCCTTTAAGATTAAAGATACCATGTTTGTCTTGGCCTGTTTTATCTCTAAAGTTGAAACCAAACTTGAATCACAATTCATCAGTGTATTTTATTCTTATAGGGCCCTATGAAATCCGTTTTATTTTTTCCCAAATTCTGTTTTATTACATTTTTTTTTTTTCCAAATTCTGTTTTAATTTTTCTGGACTCCTTTTTAATGGTTAAATTGAATTTTATTAATCAAAAAGCATGTCTAATTAATTAAAATCATGAAACGTATACAATTTAGCATCAATTTATTAAAAGTTTAACAAAAAGTACATATTTAGGGCCCTATGAAATGTTTTATTTTTTATTGTTACCAAATTAAAACATGCAAGAAATATTGTGTGACTATTCCTTAAAAAATAGTTGTATTAATTTTTCCAACAGTAGTAGTAGTATTACGTACATTCTACTGAATAATAGTAATATTTCTGGCGCAATGTCTTCAAGTTAAACCAAACTTTTATTTTGACGGGTTGCTGTGAATACCTTTAAGTTTCTGTGTATATGACACTAGTTTTACTCAAATGAAAAGGCAAAATGCTCATGAAGTACTCTTAGAGCAGTTCTGGAGATGTTGTTCATGTATTTATGTCCTCATTTAGTGAGACGGCAGACGCTGAAATCACCACGAGCGTCACGCGCTTCATAAGGTGTAGTAAACAAAACGCGCGTCTGCGTCATTCATTCACACGGAGACACGAACATGCAGGATTCATATTTAATTAGTATTTTTGCGGTTTAATATTTACAGATACTAGTCCATGTCGCGATTTGATTGAAGGTTAATGACCTAATTTTGACTAATTCATCCAAACTTTGACAAATTCCGTGATATACATTTACATTGATTTAGCAGACTCGATCCAAAGTGACTTACAATTGAGGGGATTAAGGAAAGAGAAAGCAAAGTTTTTTTTGTTTTGTTTGTTTGTTTGTTTTGTTTTAGGATGCTGTCAAATGTTGATGAAATGTCAACATTTGATATTCCGTGTTAAACTGTAAGTTCTGTTTTTGTAACTGGATTCCGTGATTCCATCCGCACTTTCCGCATCGTGGAAATCATAGGGCCCTATTCCTAGAATAAAATCCCTGTTTGTATTTCAACAAAATATACACATCCATTGAGATTTTGTGGCCTGTAAGATTTTTCTTTCTTTGAAAGAAATCAATAATTTTATTCAGCAAGGATGCATTCAATTGGTCAGAAGTGACACTGAAGACATTTGTGATGTTACAAAAAAATATCCATTTCGAATAAATTAACTTTCTATATGAAAGAATCCTGAAAAATGTATCACAGTTGCCACAAAAATATTAAGCAGCAAAACGGTTTTCAACACCGATAATAATAAAAAAAGCAATGTTTCTCAAGCACCAGATCAGCATATTAGAATGAAGTTTTTCATTTTAGCTGACATCATCAAACCACCTTTTTTGCTTTTTTTTTTTAAACCCCTCTTGCATTCTCCAATCTCCATGTTTTTCATTAATGTCTACTGTGTACTATCCAGTCCCTTCCTGATACATACATTTTATTTTTTTAAATTTTAATGTCCTATTTCACTTAAATTAAATCACTCTCAATTTGTCTTCCAGCTCAGGGTCTGGACCATATAGCGGAGAACATCTTGTCCTTTCTGGACGCACGCTCGCTTTGTTCGGCTGAGCTGGTGTGTAAAGAATGGCAGCGTGTGATATCCGAAGGCATGTTGTGGAAGAAGCTAATCGAGAGGATGGTTCGGACAGACCCGCTGTGGAAGGGCCTTTCAGAGAGACACCAGTGGTGAGTCACAGTGCTGATATGACTGTTTACGTCCCCCAAACCCCCTCATTTATACATGAGGTTTAACAACAACCTCGCCATTATCTCTCAGTGGTGTAATTCTCCACCAGACTTGCTGGGAACCTCCATTTAGATTGTCTTGTGCATCTTATTTGGCCTTGAATTATGAAGATGCTTATGTCAGTTTATCAGGGATGTTTATTGCCGTTTTCTTCACAGGGAAAAATATCTGTTCAAGAACCGCACAACAGAAGTTCCTCCAAACTCATACTACCGCTCTCTTTATCCAAAAATCATTCAGGACATTGAGGTGGGCAAAGCAACCATCGTTTCTTTCTCTCTTGTCCTTTTAAGAGTGTAATACGATGTTAGATCTTGTCTGCTCATGTCAGTGTTTTTAAGGAAAGGGAGGTAGTAAGCGTTTGTTTGTTCATTTGAACGAGCAGGACCAGTGATTACACCTCAGGGGTAGGCGGTTGGCCTCATGTTACCCAGCTCTTTGTCTTCTTCATAGCTGCCCTCTGAGTAATCCGAGTATGCAGGCTTCAGTTATTTTAATACTACATTTTCAAATGTAGTGATAAAACGGGCCGCTGATTTAGTTAATGTCTGTGCATAATCATTTTTGATCAAATCAAATAAATTAGGTGTAATTAAATTGCTCATATATGACATTGCTGTTCATGTTTCTAGACCATCGAGGCAAACTGGAGGTGTGGCCGACATAACCTGCAGAGGATCCAGTGTAGATCGGAGAACAGCAAAGGTGTTTACTGTCTCCAGTATGACGACGAAAAGATCATCAGCGGTCTACGCGATAACTCCATCAAGGTGCGACCGCGCTCTGCCGGTATATTTCTAGTGAAGCTCGTGTGGGTTTAGTGAAGTCATCACCAGTAAAAGCCACAGCGTCTGAGTGGATCCATATGCAGGTGTCATTTAAAAACACTAACCACAAGTGTGTTCTCGTGAATTATGCTAATGATGTGTTTAATCACATTTAGCAAATGCGTGACTTCACCAGTTGGAGGAACATGAATTCTCTTTAAACAGCTTTTTAAATAGAAACATGCTTGAGTTTTTGATTTACACAATCAAATCTCTCCCCTTCTGTATTATAATACAGAAACTAGAGAGAGGGTTTTGAAACCGGTGAGATGATTCAAGTCACTTTCTAAGGCAAGAATGACTATTGATACTGGTTATATGTAGGGGTTTGTTAGATTTCCTTACTCATAGTATTAAACTCTGTGGTACAGTCCCATGTTCTTACTGCACTTGTTGTGGGAGAGAATTTCAGCAAGTGTATCTCTAGGGATGTGGCAGAGTTGACAATATCAGTAAAAGGTTATTGTTATTAAAGGGGTCATGAACCGAGAAACCGAAATTCCCTTGATCTTTTGACATATAGGAGGACATTGTGCTATAAAAACATCCTGCAAGTTTCATAACTCAAAACTTTGTTGTTAGTCTAAAAACAGCTTATATTGAAGCCAGTCTGCCAAAATGAGAGGTTGTGGAATGTGCCAATTTTTGATGTAATAGTGTGGCTAAACACCACCTCCGCAGAAGATGATCAACGTCTGCTTCATTGCCTGTTTAGCCCCACCCACCAATTCACACATGTAGTGTTTACGAGAGAGACGAACACACAGGTCTATGCAAAAACTAAACGATAAACTTTATTTGATTAACTTTATTTTTAATGAAGTGCCAGACTGTGTCCGTAAGAACTTGGTTCACTACAATTTATCGCGGATTTGTTTACAAACAAGGCACAATTCGACAAAGGATTTTGAGAACCTGAAACTAAAAGACGATAGTGTGCTGACTATATTGGATCTGATATCGCACCACACAACACAAGTGTGAGTAACTGTTTTTGTTATGTGGTCACTATTGCTCTGTCTGTTATTACAGATAGTTTGACATGTACTGAGTATTTATGCGTTTTTAACCTAAAACACAGCAGCGTCTGTCTGTGAAGGATGTAGCTTGTCAAACCTACTCTCTGTGGACCTCAGAGAACACTACAAAATAAAAAAGGCAGTTTATGACTCCTTTAAATTTATGACGCCTGTAGTTGTGAAAAATTTAAATAGCAAATATATTTTAAATTATTGGGATCAGTAAGGGGGCAGAAATTAATACTTTTCAGCAAGCATGCATTAAATTGGTCAAAAGTGACAGTAAAGACATTTTTATATTACAAGGATTTCTATTTTAAAGGGGTCATATGATGCTGCTAAAAATAACATTATTTGGTGTATTTGGTGTAATGAAATGTTTATGCGGTTTAAAGTTAAAAAAATACATTTTCCACATACTGTACATTATTGTTTCTCCTCTATGCCCCGCCTTTTTGAAACGTGTCGATTTTTACAAAGCTCATCGGTCTGAAAAGCGAGGTGTGCTGTGATTGGCCAGCTTTCCAATGCGTTGTGATTGGCCGAATACCTCAAGTGTGAGATGGAAATGTTACGCCCCTCACATATTGTTGATGCCGTGTTCCGGCCGGAGCGACGAGACAAAAGCATTAAAACCCATTACAAACGAGGCATTTGTTGCATCCAGTCGGGACATAATTACTGATTATAATGATTTGTACTGTCTTTTTACGCGTTGCGTTGCATTACATCGCGCCGCGTAAACATAAAACTCTGTCTGCATTTGTGATCAGAGAAATATGACAAACAACAAGTGCTA
>NW_015557134.1:876634-881594 GCF_001515605.1 Sinocyclocheilus anshuiensis | reverse complement strand
TCCACGGTGAAAGCCGATATGGCGATCCACAGCGCGAAGTTGATGTATTCCCTCAGCGACCAGCACAGATCAGCTCTAGGCATGATGAAGCAGATATCGTCCTCTTTTGGAAGACCAAACAAAGTAGTTTCGCTTTCACAACGAAGCGCACGGCGTCTTCACGACATGGCTGCAGTGTCAACAAAACTACAGTGAGGCTAAAAGTTACGCCTTCTTTCTTTGCGTGAACATTTGGGCGGCGTTATGCAAATCTTCCCACATAGTGAGGTAGATATGTGGGCGCGTGTTAGAACAAGCCGTTTTAGGTAGGTGTGGCTGACTCTGAACTTTTATAAAGAATATCTCTTTGGATTTGAGACTTTAGTCTTTGCAACTTTACAGATCTTCTTTATGCACCAAGAGCTTGTAACACTCCAAAGAGAAAGGAAAAATTGAAATCGCATCATATGACCCCTTTAAATTTATTCATTTAACTTTTTTAATTAATCTAAAATATGAATATTAAGCTCTTTTTAACATTGAAGATAAAAAAATGTTTCTTGAGCAGCAAATCAGGATCATGTGACACTGAAGACTGAAGTAATGGCTGCTGAAAATGCCATCGCAGGAATAAATTCAATTATTATTCAAATATACTAAAATAGAAAAGTTATTGCACAATACTGTGGTTTATACTGTAGATTTAAATATCTTATTTCAAAAATATTAAAACATCTTCCTGACCCAAAACCTTCAAATAGTAGTGATGATAAAAGAATATTTGATTATTTAACTTAATATTTTGTTATTTAAAGATATTAGATAAAACTTGACAATTGTAATTGATATTGGCCATAATAATACAAATAGTTCTTGACTAAATATTGGTGCATCCTAGCTAGAATTTTTTTCTTTTTTTTTTCTTTAATGAGGAGTCTAATCTAGTTAAGTTTATATTTGACATTGTGAAATCCATGGTGTTTGCAATTGTAAAAAGATGTCATGTGTGTTTGCATTCAGATATGGGATAAACAGACTCTGGAGTGTTTGAAGATTCTGACGGGACACACAGGCTCTGTGCTGTGTCTGCAATACGATGAGAGAGTCATTGTTACCGGCTCCTCTGATTCCACTGTCAGGTCAGATTTCTATCGTTCTTTCGCGCTCTGTTCATCTTTTCCAGTTTTTTTTCTCCCCCCTCCTCACTCTACATGTCTGTTCAGCTGGAATGGATAAGAGACTGATAAAATCAGGCCTGACTTTGCTTGCCTTCTCTTTTTACCCAGAGTGTGGGATGTGAACTCGGGGGAGGTTCTGAACACTCTGATCCACCACAACGAGGCCGTGCTCCACCTGCGATTCTGTAATGGGCTGATGGTCACCTGCTCGAAGGATCGCTCCATCGCCGTGTGGGACATGGCCTCTCCTACGGACATCAGTCTCCGCCGGGTACTCGTCGGACACAGGGCTGCCGTCAATGTGGTCGACTTTGACGACAAGTACATTGTCTCTGCCTCTGGGGATCGGACCATAAAGGTCAGCGCTCTGATCTCTGAATGACCGTTATTAGCTGTCAGTCAAACCACAGATCAATGCTCTGTGTTTTATCTGATTTCATATGCATCAGGCCCCGTCCTGTCTAAGTGTGTTGATTCTTGATGACAATAAGCTGCAGTGGACTAGGCTATATTGTCATGCAGCTGTTCAGGTGTCTGCTTGTTCTGTCCAAAGCACAGAAGTTCCCAGCAGAGGGCAGCAGTGTAATAGTTTCTTAATTATCTATAGCCTGCAGAAACGCTATAGTCCTTGCTCTTGCCCAGAGTCCTCTTCAGCACTAGTGCCACTCTAGATGCTGGACTCGGAGCATTTGAGATTCCAGAAACAGACAGCCCTGATCCAGCCCACCCATCACTCTGGGAGGGGTGCCAAGTCATTCTGCAGCCCCCACCCTATCAAAACATTCCCCAAATAATGAGGCCGGGCAGTGAGGGCTGGTGTGTGTAGATGTCTGGAGGTGTTTTGTCATGCACACACTTGAGTTTAAATGTACTGGTATTTATTAAATATGCCTACGGATTATTTTAAGGATAGATGGCAGTGATTTGGAACAGATTTAAAGTATTTAATGTTTAATCCTGTTGTGTGATTTACTGTGTTTTGCAGGTGTGGAGTACAAGCACCTGTGAGTTTGTTCGGACACTAAACGGTCATAAGCGAGGAATTGCCTGCCTGCAGTACAGAGACAGACTCGTGGTCAGTGGCTCCTCAGACAACACCATCAGGTGTGTGTGAATATGCAATCATTCAAGTTTGTTTAATAGTAGTTGAGTGAATCTCAAGAAATATAAAAAATACACAAGTGACATTTCACCCCAGGATACATGAGTACATTTTTTCCAGTAAAACGTAGAGGTCTGTTTAATTGATTTATTTAAAAATATCACCTGAATGTATTTTAGAATTTGTCTAGAGTACATCTGAAATGTCTTTTATAACCTTTTAAAGGGTTAGTTCACCCAAAAATGAAAATTAGCCCACAAATTACTCGCCCTCAAGGCATCCTAGGTGTATATGACTTTCTTCTTTCAGACGAATCCAGTCGGCGTTATATAAAAAATTGTCTGATCTTTCAAGCTGTTTAATGCCACTCAGCAGGTGTTCCATGCATCAGTCCAAAAGAAGTTACATAAAAAGCACCCATCCATTAAAAAAAAAGCTCAGAAGTGACAAATGCGGAAGCGCAGGGGACAGATCAAAACAAAACAACGGTCACTAATTAGAAGTACAAAACGAGGATTTGTAAAGAAGAATGTCGGAGGATTTCGATATAAGCCAAGAGGAGACTGGTTTTCCTTTGCTAAAGTAAGGAAACTTTGCTTTGTGGGCTAATTTTCATTTTTGGGTGAACTAACCCTTTAATTGTATTCCTTGTATAATTTATTCGGAGATTTCCATGAAAATAGCCTTGATGCTGGCATGGCGTTAAAAAGTGATATAAGCCAAGAGGAGACTGGTTTTCCTTTGCTAAAGTAAGGAAACTTTGCTTCCTTTGCTCCTGTTAATAAACATTGGTTTTCACGAGACTCACCGGCGCATGCCCAACGCTGAACTCATACGTCATCAGCCCAGAGCTACTTCCGTGTAGGACTGTTGGCGCAAGCTATATTAAAGTGATTACGTTTTGAATATGGATATTTTTCTTACAAAAACGCATCGATTCGCTACAGAAGGCCTTTGTTCACACCCTTTAATTGTATTCCTTGTATAATTTATTCGGAGATTTCCATGAAAATAGCCTTGATGCTGGCATGGCGTTAAAAAGTGAATAAATAAATAAATAAATAAGAGCAAACAATAATAAAAACAACAACGTTTTACTGGTATTTATTTATTTATTTATTCATTTTGTTTAAATCATTTTATTTTGTTATTTTAATGTAATGAACAGCAGTGAAAAAATCTGAATGATTTCTGAAGGCTAATGTGACACTGATATTAAAATATAATAAAAATATTTTTTTAAATATTTAATGTATTGCATATTACTCTTTTTACTCTGATTTTTTTTTTGTCAAAAATGTAGCCTTTGTGAGAATAAGATACCCATTTCAAATCTTAATTTCTTTCTTGTATTTATTTATTTATTTCTGTTTATTAATTTCATTAAATCAAATCAGCTACAACAAGTGCTACCATGGTCTATGAACTAAGTTTAAGTATAATTATTTTATGTAATGGAAATAAAAGTAATTTGAGTTTAATTGGTCTGAAAATAATGTGCAAAAACATCATAAGGGACTTTATTTTCTTCATGCGAAATGTAACCTGATTCTTTGTTTTTCTTGTTGGTATACAGGTGCATCTCAATAAATTAGAATGTCGTGGAAAAGTTCATTTATTTCAGTAATTCAACTTAAATTGTGAAACTCGTGTATTAAATGGATTCAATGCGCACAGACTGAAGTAGTTTAAGTCTTTGGTTATTTTAATTGTGATGATTTTGGATCACATTTAACAAAAACCCACCAATTCACCATCTCAACAAATTAGAATATGGTGACATGCCAATCAGCTAATCAACTCAAAACACCTGCAAAGGTTTCCTGAGCCTTCAAAATGGTCTCTCAGTTTGGTTCACTAGGCTACACAATCATGGGGAAGACTGCTGATCTGACAGTTGTCCAGAAGACAATCATTGACACCCTATGAGCTGAAGGCCACTGTCAAAGAAACCTGGGCTTCCATACCACCTCAGCAGTGCCACAAACTGATCACCTCCATGCCATGCCGAATTGAGGCAGTAATTAAAGCAAAAGGAGCCCCTACCAAGTATTGAGTACATGTACAGTAAATTAACATACTTTCCAGAAGGCCAACAATTCACTAAAAATGTTTTTTTTAATTGGTCTTATGAAGTATTCTAATTTGTTGAGATAGTGAATTGGTGGGTTTTTGTTAAATGTGAGCCAAAATCATCAATTAAAAGAACCAAAGACTTAAACTACTTCAGTCTGTGTGCATTGAATTTATTTAATACACGAGTTTCACAATTTGAGTTGAATTACTGATATAAATGAACTTTTCCACGACATTCTAATTTATTGAGATGCACCTGTAATTGTTCTTTTTGAGGGTAAGCATGTGACCTGGATTCAGCCAGTTAGTATTCTTTACTTGTATGATTTATTTTCTCACAAAATTTGTGTTAATCTGTTTCTCTAGGCTGTGGGATATCGAGTGTGGAGCTTGTTTGCGGGCTTTGGAAGGGCACGAGGAGCTTGTTCGCTGTATTCGCTTTGATAACAAGCGGATCGTGAGTGGAGCGTATGACGGGTACGCCTGTGTCTGATTAGTTCAAAGTTGAAGGAAGTTTTATTGTCTTTTTTTGCATTGCAGTGCAGTGAAGAATAACAGAATGTGGAAAAAATATTTTTGCAACCGTTTGGCGACAGCCAAATAAGACTGGGAGGGGAAGTTCTCA
>NW_015557134.1:868854-876579 GCF_001515605.1 Sinocyclocheilus anshuiensis | reverse complement strand
AAGTTCTAAAAAAAATTCTAAAAAAAAAAAAAAAAAGTTTAACATTGGAAATTGAGATGCACATTTTAAAATGAATCATTAGCAAAATCCTTCCTTTACCTTCTCACACTGCCATTGCTGAAACGTAGTGCAGTCTGGGGGATTAAATGTAAGATCTTTTTTTGGGTCTGGATTATGGCTGGTTTATTCCTGGCCTTAATGTGAATAATCTCTTTATTCTCACATCTTTAATTGTGGAGTTGCATTTGTCTGCTCCCTGTGCTCCGGTCATTAATCTGATACATGAGCAGTGCACAATACCCACACAGCTGAGGGAGCAGTCACTTTTAATCCCACAAAGCCCACAATTGAATCACCGATTATCTGTAGATTATGTGTGAAATGCGCCTCTAGAGCTGCTTTACAACATAAGATTGAGAAAGGGTATTTTAACCGATGTACCATGGATTTATGATGGTTAATTTATTTTATTTTTTTTTTTTGTGCATTGTCTAATGTGTTTTAATATGTTTGTGTGTGTGCACAGTAAAATTAAAGTATGGGACCTACAAGCTGCTCTCGATCCACGAGCCCCAGCCAGCACTCTGTGTCTACGTACACTAGTGGTGAGTTTCCATCTCCTCGTTTTAAGGACAAATCTATAAATGTGTACAAGACAACACACTTTGTAGCAATAATCTCAAATGCCCAAACATCAGCTGATTAATGGCTCTGTGACTAAAGTTAACTGCTCTGTGTTATTCACTCCTAAGAGTCTCTGGTCTGTTACTCATCTCGGTCATGTGTAGTTGCCCTCAGCCCTCTGCATTGTCACACATTTATAGCACCATAGTCTTGCGTCACGTCATTCCCAGTCTGTGACTGATTTTGATTTGCAGCAGTGTTGTCGTGGATGAATTGTTTTAATATAGTCTGTCTGCGTGTAGGAACATTCTGGCCGAGTGTTCCGGCTGCAGTTCGACGAGTTCCAGATCATCAGCAGTTCCCACGATGACACTATCCTTATCTGGGACTTCCTCAACGTGTCGACCAACGGGCAGACGGAAGGACGATCGCCGTCCCGCACGTATACCTATATATCCAGATAGCAGGTAGCACACGTTTTAACTCTGTTCACACACACACACACACATCAAAATACGAAACTTGCATGCGTGTGATCTCTCGACAGGGAAGCCCTGGTGGCGTGCGGAGTGTGTGCGAATGTGTGTGGGGACTGTTCAGGTGACCCAGTCTCTGTGGAAGTGTGCCAGGATCAAAGGTCGAGGAACGCCACCACCACCACCACCCCCCTCCCCTTCACCCTCCTCTCTCCATCTGTCTGTTTTATTTCTCCCCCTTTTCAGTCGTTTTGAGGGCCGCCCTCAAAACGACACAAACCGCGTCAGTTTTCTTTCTCCCTCTCTGCGGAGGAGGAGGTGGAGAAAAGATGGAGAGAGCGATGCCATTAAGCAGAGAGCATAAGGGTGGGCGTGGAGCCCCCCTCTCACCCCCGCCACCACGTACAGAGTGACGGCTGCCCCGGCTCCGCCCCCTGGGCACATGAACTCTGTATCTATCTTTTGTTTGTTTTATTTTTATTGATTCAAAAAGTAAAAGATGAAAAACTAAAGGGAGAAGGCAAGGTCTGAGTGCCTTCCTTCCCTTGGGACTGTTCTGCATGAATGAGCGAGCGATGGGACGTGTAACGTGTGCTGGTCAACCCCTCGGTTTCTGTCTTACGTTTTTGTTTTTTTATGCTTTTCCTTTTTTTTTTTTTTAGTTGGGGAATTGACTTCATATTTTCTTTTCTTGTGAAATCGTATGAATAATTGTAGTTCTCCTGATATGTACCTCCATTTCTAATTTTTAGCGCTGTCCGTCTCGTTCCCCTTTTCACTGTCTGCTCGTCTAGGTTCTGAATGACCCATAACTGATCTGAATTTAGTTGTAAACAGAATTGTCTCGTCTAAAATGGTGTTGTATATTGAAAAGATTTTTTTTAAAGAAAAAAAGCGTTATTAATAAGAATAAAGTACTTGACTGTGAAGGAGTGATAAGAAGCTTGCATAAACGTGTTGTGTTTTTCGTGTGTGTGTGTGTGTGTACGCATGATTCGCCCTTTTGAGATGAAGGCTTTCCGACAGGCCCAGATTTCATTAACCTCCTGCCACGCCTACCAAGACCTCCAAAAATCACAGGGCCGCTGTTCAAATATTCAAGTTTACCTCCTGCTCCGAATATGTGGAAATTGGCAGTACTGTCATTTTCGTCTTATTTGATTTCAGCTTTCCTTATGAACGCCACCATGGCAACAGCCACAATACGAGCCAAGTTCAGTGCTGTAGCAATTCAAAAAATTTTGAATGCAGAGCAATATTTTAGTCTGAAATCTCAAGAATCACAGAGTTCCGTTCTGTGCGAAATTTAGAATGGAATTCCATTGAAATAAGGCATTAGAATGAATGATGGCAGGCTACTGTCAGATTGTGAGACAGAAGTAATGTGAGAGAGATGGAGACATTAGAAAGAGGGAGGATCAAAGTCAGTCTGCAGACGGGGGAGAGAGAAAGAGAGACTACTACTGCCCAATATGGCTGATCCGGAATGTAGTAGATGACTAGAATACAGAAAACCCCCTAAAAGAGTTCGTGTTTAAATCTTGGTTTTGTTCTACAGTTTAGCTTTCTTATTGTTTGGAACTCCTATAATAGTTAAACTAGTTCTAGTCTGTTTTACATGGTTTGCATTCTCGTTTTACATTCTGGTTGTACATGGTTTGCAGCCTTTTAGGGCTGTAGTTTTATACCCTCTGGGTCCACCAGGTGGCAATAAAACAGTTTGGACCCCAAAATACACCAATGTTCAGGGTAAAGGTGTCAAAAGATGAAACCCATTGATCAATGCATCCACAAAATAAATATTTTAATAACACGAATAGTATCAAAATATTTCATCTCAAGATTTCACCAGCCCCAAGTGGTTTTGGGACAGAGTAGTTTGCAACCGTAACCGCAACATTTAACATTACAACACTTGCAGGCTTGGAGGCTCCGGGGTCAGTTCAAATAACTCTGATAAATTTAACTCTCTAGAGTGAATATCAACTCCTGTTGTGGCCAGTAATGGATATTTTGTTTTAAACCGCCATGAACATCAGTGCAGATTAGTGTTTGCTTGCTTTCGTTTATATGCCCTTTTTCATACTTTCTTTTGTGGATTATGGGGATTTTACCATCTTATTAGTGGTCAGAATATTTCATTTGACATTCTGTGCTGCCAAATTATATTTACACTACCGTTTGAATGTTTAGGGTAATTAAGGTTTTATTCAGCAAAGATGCGTTAAATTGACCAATTGTGATATTAAAGACTGTTATACTGTACTTTTGGGCTTTCGATTTTGACAAAATATGAAGCAGCACAACTGTTTTCAACATTCAAATCAAGAAATTTCTTGAGGAAATCAGAATATTAGAATGATTTCTCAAAGATCATGTGACACCGGTGGAATGGCTGCTGGAAAGTCAGCTTTGCCATCACAGGAATATAGTACATTTTAAAATACATTAAAATAGAAAAGTTACTGTAAATTTTAATTGTTTCACAATATTACTGTTTTTTTTTCTGTATTTTTGATCAAATGCGGTTTTTGGTGAGTACAGGAGCTTCTTTCAAAAAACATTTTAAAATCTTACCAACCCCAAACATATGAACGGTAGTGTATATCACTCCCTTTAAATTACACTTTTTCATTGGAAGAATATGCAAGACTCCTGGTGAAATGTCAAATATCGGAGGCAAAACCAAAACTACATGTTCACCAGGATGTCTAATAAGATTTTCTTGACAAATACATTCTGAATGACTTTGGTTCTTGTTTACAATCTCATGGCTCTTATAGGCCCAAAGTTGAATTTGATGAGTTCACAAAGTAGGTCCTTTAATTGCCCTTTTGGTCATAAGCATCCAAGTCGCAAAGTCTCAACTAATGCATATTATACCACGCACTTGCCAGTTTTCCAGCCTTACAACTCAACGCAAGTAGAGCTCTTTTATAGTGGCACTAGACATTAGAGGGGAATTCTTTGGCCTCTGAAGTGCTTGGTCCCCTTGTTGTCAGGGTTTAGTGACTGGACACTTGCCCAGGAGTCTTTGGTTATATTTGCATTATTACACAATGTTTAAGCAACCTTGTCTGTCCTCTAACTGTGACTTCTACCGAGAGGTCGGTCCTAAAGCCTAACCTACTTGCGTTGTACAGAGCGTCTCTAGATCCTCTGTAAGACGTGATCTTTGCACAACAGTCAGTGTTCGTAGTATTACTGGAGTGGTGGAGGAGCAGTGGAGGTCTGCTGGACTCTTTTGCTCCTCTTGCTGACCGTGGTAAAGCTGCAGGGCTGCAGATCGGGCTGCTCTCCTGGAGGGAAGCGTTTCATGAAATGCACGTCTCGCTGGTTGGGTAACGTGTTCGGACCTCTGCGTGGTCGGCCCCTTTTGGTGAAGCCAATGTACCAGCCCACATAGCGCGCTGACATCCAAGCGGTGTAGTTATTCTCAAGCATTATCTCAATGAAAATGCAGCCTCCGTTTACGCTGCTGTCTTTCTGTAATGGAAAAATGTACATATTTTCATTAAAAAGAGGCATGTTTATTATACACTCACCGGCCACTTTATTAGGTACACCTGCTCATTAATGCATCTAATCAGCTGATCACATGGCAGCAACTCAGACATGGTCAAGACAATGTGCATGAAGTTCAAACCGACCATCAGAACAAGGAAGAAAGGTGATTTAAGTGACTTTAAATGTGAGGTGGTTGTTGGTACCAGACAGCTGGTCTGAACATTTCAGAAACTGCTGATCTACTGGGATTTTCACACACAGAATGGTCTAAAAATGAGAAAATATCCAATGAGTGGCAGCTCTGTGGGTGAAAATACCTTAAAGCCAGGAGGATGGCCAGACTGGTTCAAGAGGATAGAAAGTCAACAGTATCTCAATTAAACACTCATTACAACCAAGCTATGCAGAAGAGCATCTCTGAAAACACAACACATTGAACCTTGAAGCAGATGGGCTACAGCAGCGGAAGACCACACTGGGTGCCACTTCTAATTTCATTTTGCAAAAAGCTTACTTAAATTTTGATCTCACTGGAATTATTGTGAAACAAGCTAATTTTTGCCTGCTTTCTTCACCAAGAGTCCAACAAAATGTGCGTTTTATGAGGTTTTCACACTGAGACTTCAGGTTGTTTCAAATCAGTGTGTGAAAGTCTCATCGGGGCGTGAATGATTTAAAGGATGTTAACCCTACAATATCAAGTACAGTCATTTCTCAGCAACTCACCTTCCCCATAAGCTTCCCCTTACGGTTCATGCACAAGTAGTAGTTTGTCTCTTTTCCTCTTATTCTCACTTGACTCCCAAAGGTGTCGGCCTCCACCACGAGCTGGGCTTGTGAAGAAACACAAAAATACAAACATACAGGAATATAAATGAACATAATTGACACTCAAATGCATTAGATGCACTGTCATAGAAATTACAGTTTAGCAAGACAACCATGGTTGGCGGATGATTTTTAACTTCAGGTTTTAGTACAAAAGTGTGGTAGTGGTTTTAGATAATTAGGTAATTAGATCTCTTAAAAAATGTACTATATATATATTTATAAATGTATTTAAATACATTTACATTTATTCAATTAGCATTAGTAAAAGTAGTAACGAACAATTGTTGTATTTATAAATTTATTTATATATATATATATATATATATATATATATACAATTTTATATTTAAATATTTAATTATTTTACACAAACACACGCATATATAACTTATACAACTAATTAAAATATATGAAATTCCTAATTAATTATTGTGTATATTAAGTGGTGTATTTCTTATAAATTATTTACAAAATAACCAATATAAATAATTCATATTTAAATAAAAGCAATCAAAACCAACAAAAGAGCAATAATATGCAAGTGCTATAACAAGTCTCGGTTAGCCTAACACAGTTTTACTTTTTTATTATTATTTATTTTTTATTTACATTTTAAATAGTGTAAATAATTGTGTGTGTGTGTGTGTATACAGTATATATATATATATATATGTGTGTGTGTGTATTTTATCCTCATAATATTTTTTTTTTTATTATCTGTGTGCAATCAGTTATTTAATCCAATGTGTACAGGTTGACCAATGCATTCAGATGATTCCTTACCATATTTATCCCCATCCTCTCCCATGGCGGTGATTTTTTTGCCAAGCACCTGAATGTGTTTTCCACTGGTCCGACTGTATAGTTGGTAAACCCGATGGTGTTTCCGGCTCAGGCCGTCCCGCACCCCTGTCTGATTCTCTACGTGTACTCCAAAGTTAACACTTTTTGTTTTAGCATAACAAATGAAAAAGTTGTCCTCACCTCGACAGGTTTTAATCGATTACTATGGATCAGGAGGGCAAATACTCAAAAGTGACAATTTTGTGACCACCTGATTATGACCCATGAATGAACCCTGATCCAACCAACTACAGTCTCTTCTATTTTATGACACTTCTTGTTAAACAAAATATTACTACTGATTTTGATATATGGGTGAATGATGCTCATTTTCTGTGTGGATAAAGTGCATTAAAATAAATACGTTTAAAAAGATAATCATATACACAATGGCATAGAATACACCTGTGATGAGCATGCTGTCAATTTCTAAATTGACAGTAAAAATGTAAAAAAAAAAATGTATACAGTATATATATATATATATGTGTGTGTGTGTATTTTATCCTCATAATATTTTTTTTTTTATTATCTGTGTGCAATCAGTTATTTAATCCAATGTGTACAGGTTGACCAATGCATTCAGATGATTCCTTACCATATTTATCCCCATCCTCTCCCATGGCGGTGATTTTTTTGCCAAGCACCTGAATGTGTTTTCCACTGGTCCGACTGTATAGTTGGTAAACCCGATGGTGTTTCCGGCTCAGGCCGTCCCGCACCCCTGTCTGATTCTCTACGTGTACTCCAAAGTTAACATTCTCCACTGCTAACACCTGCATAAACACAGGAGTCAGTCACAAATCACTTTCATTGATTTATGAACTACCAATTGATATATGGTTTTATTATCGGTAACACATGCAGACTGTAAGCACCTGTAATGGGCTGTAGAACAGTAACACGACCTGGAAGCATCTGGCCAAAGAGAAATAGAAAAGACACATGTGATTGTCTGACATTTGCATTTGCTCTAGTGGCTTTTTTACAACTTTTTTAGGGGAGACTGAGGTTGGATGGCACACTTTTAATTTTTGTTGAATATCGCTGGTGCATCAAATGTTAAGATAAGCCAATTAGGTGCAAATGAAATCTTAAGTCCTTAGATAAAAAGAGATTCAGTATTGTACAATATTTTTTTCTCTTTTTTAAATTCCTGATGTTATTTTAGGGTTGGCTGGCACAGTGTTAAAAGACTACAGTTATAAGGATGCGCCATGAAGAAAAGATATTTATTTTAACCCAAACTAACACCACATGTGAGTGTCTGCATGTATTTAAAGATCAATGTTCAAATCTGCTATGGATTGTTAATAATACTTTATACATATGCCAACCAGCCTCACTCACTCTTTTCCTAAATGATGTCAGCCAGCCATCATAATGTATCACAGGCTTCCAAATCTACCAAAATGTAATCGCTTCCCATTTTTATTAACCAGCA
>NW_015557134.1:856166-868694 GCF_001515605.1 Sinocyclocheilus anshuiensis | reverse complement strand
ATATCATAAAAGGAAAAAAAAAAAATATATATATATATAAATCTGAATTTATTTAAGAAATAAATTCTGGCATAAGTAGTGGTATAATGTTATGATATTAAAAAATATACATAAATACAAATAAGAAGTGAAGGATTTTTATTTTAAATAGTTTTTTTTTTAATACTGAAAAACGTCCGGCCACATAATTGAAGTCACTGTGGTGTAACTAACATGAAGGAAGCCATTTTGTTGTCATGTGTCAAGAAAACCATAAACCATAAAGAGGGGACCCCTTTAGGCCCCCATGATTGTGTGCCAGGAGTATTAGGTAAAAAATATATATAATATGATATATACGTTTTTTAAAATGTAAATATTCTTGGTAGTTTTCATTTGTTTTATTTATGTTTTAATTTAATTTATGACATCCTTATTTGTATTGACCAACACAGGACTTCTACCCTACAGTCTAAGCAGGATTCAGGCCTAGAAAGTCTCATCATCAATGTGTATGCTGCTGTTATCTGAGGAGACACTGGGTGGGAAGTGTTATTATGAGAACACAGCATCTGCTGAGGCTATCGTCTGACCCAGAGATGGGAAACACAACAAATGCTCAGGCTGGAGAAAACGGTGGACCCATCAGTAGATGGAGACTCGCTACAATGCAGCCTTCAACTCAAACTGAATAATTACACGTGAAACTTACAGCACGACAGCAGAGGACAGCATGGACTGCATCGCTCCAGCGCTTCTATCACCCCGGACAGTGAGATCTTTGAGGCGATGGTTTTAAAAACTGGAGCCAAAACCGGACACAGACCCAGGTGAGCATCTGAGCGCGTCTAACATGCAGGAAGCCATTTTGTTATCATGTGTCAAGAAAACCATAAAACAGAAGGGACCCCTTTAGACCATCATGACTGTGCTATGAGTATTAGGTTAAAAAAAATCAAATATATTAACTTTTAAAACACATTTTTACAGGTTAAATGGACTAAACCAATATTTGTGATATTCATGACTAAAAATATATTTTGAAACTTTAATAGTTTTGCAAAATGTAAATATTTTTGATTGTAGATATTTTCATTTATGGTTACTTTTTAACAAAAACATTTTTAGCAAAGAGTAGCATTTTTAAGCATTAACTATCTTGTTTATTCATTTCAGACATGCTTATTGACCAACACAGGACTTTTACCCTAGTCTAAACAGGATTCAGACCTAGAAAGTCTCATTATCAGTGTGCATGCTGCTGTTATCTGAGAAGACACTGGGTGGGATGTGTTATTATGAGAACCCAGCATCTGCTGAGGCTATCGTCTGACCCAGAGATGGGAAACACAACAAATGCTCAGGCTGGAGAAAACGGTGGACCCATCAGTAGATGGAGACTCGCTACAATGCAGCCTTCAACTCAAACTGAATAATTACACGTGAAACTTACAGCACGACAGCAGAGGACAGCATGGACTGCATCGCTCCAGCGCTTCTATCACCCCGGACAGTGAGATCTTTGAGGCGATGGTTTTAAAAACTGGAGCCAAAACCGGACACAGACCCAGGTGAGCATCTGAGCGCGTGTTGGAGGATTGTTCAGAGAGAGTCTTCTCGCAAGCAAACCTGTTCAGCTGTATGCTGGAGAACGACAGGTGAAAAACAGGTCATCCTCCTGTGTGACCCCACACTCCACATGACACACTGACAATAGATGGATATTAAAAAGCTTCCCAGTGTTCCTTCCTGCAGTATCCTCAAGAACGCTGCTGTCTTCACACAAAAACGCAGAATTCAGGGGTCCTCCTGCCCTTTAAGAAGTCTTTGCTAGATTTGCTCCGTTTCCAGGCTTCTTTTGTTTGGCTGTGGGGTGGAAAGGACCCCTCTCTCGCCACAGGACAGTGCGTTTGCTGAATGAGAAGGAAGCGCAGCTGAAGTGGAACGGAGATGGGCGGGGTGCGCGCAGGGGCAGGGATGATGATGGGACGATGTTTCTAGCTCACTTATCATCACCAAGGTGGGGCGATGGAAGAGAAGCGCTTCGACCGTCCAGCAATAACCGAATTCAAAACTTTCAGCACTTTGAAACTGCTTACATAAACCGTGTGACCTTTTATTAAACGTAGCGTTCGGGAAAGTATAGACGTCCAGCTTAAAGGTGCATTCAGTCATTATTTTGCGAAGTAAACCGTTAAACAGTGTTTTGAGAAATACTACGTGCTATAAGATTCAAGTCCTGTCAGTTTTGCAGAGAAAAAAAGCAGTTTTAATCTACATGGAGCGGGGCGCCCCCTCATGGTGGCCGCCATGTTGACATTACATCGCCGTGTCATTCAGCTGGCCGAGTTAATAATACTATTGCTTAATAATTAATGCATTTTTAGGTGTTTTACATAAAAATACACTTAAACAAAACAGGAAAAACCAAACATATACACTCTCACACACACACACACACACACACACACACAAATTCTCTATAACCAGCAGCCTCTAATGGAGTGATAAAACAAACAACCCCCAAATAGCTGCCTACCACCATAAAAATCTGTCGTGATTAAATCTAGAATATTCATTATACAGATATGTGTAGTGTAAGGTAGAGAAAAACAAATGAACAGTAGTAACATGATAAAGATAAACAAACAAGCAACAATGCATCCACACCAACAGGTGTCAGTATAAAGTGTAAAACCACTGACACAATCTTGGCAAATAAGCACCAGCTAAACCTAAACAAACACTTACTTACTGCATCCCTTAAAAATTTGATTTCTGTTAAACCTAAAAGGGGTACTGAGCAATATTAGGCCATATTTAAACACTTCAAAATAGAAGAGAGGGTGTGAGAGAGGTATGTAAGCAACTAGTCGTTCCAAAATGAACATTTCACAGGGATTTCAGAAACACCGCCCGTTTTCCCCCCTCCTCTGACCACGATAGAACCGCAGACACCCGGGTCAGCCAACAAGCGCCAGCACTGCATGCTCCTCCACCCCCCTTTTCTCGCCCCAGCACCCCTGTGCCCCATCCAGGAGGAGCAATAGATGTGTGCGAGTGAAGGAGAGAGATGTAAATTAGCGGGTAGCTAGACAGGTCACGGCTCGCTTGGCGGTTTTGAACATCCTAAATGAGCCGTGTCACATTTCCAAAATACTATAACTCATTTCCTCTCACCTTCAAAATCCCGTAATTTCCAGAGACAACAAACATTTTTGATTAGTGTAATGGTTTGATATTTCAGCTCCACTGGAGAGCACTGAGCAATTAGCAGGTCATAATGATCTGATATTCAGCGTATACATACCCGGTTGTGCGAACAGCTATATTAGATTGAGTTAGGAAGCCTGGTTGACTGGATCACACTCACCGTTGTGATTGTATAACCTTTTGTACCAGCATTTCTCTGCTCTTTGTCTTTCAGTGTCTGGACTTCAGGCCCTCCACCCAGATTTAATTTTTAGATGAAGTCCAGAGAACTTCATGTGAAAGGTATCAAATGTGCATTCTCTCAGAACTCTTTGAATTTCAATATTCTGTTTTAGTTTTCTTGAAGGAACATTTATGTTGATTACCAAAACAAAAGATTTTAACTCCGTTGTTTTCTTAAAAAAAAAAAAAATCAAGGTTACAGTGTTTTAAGTCCTTCATATATTGAGCATATTTACTTCCATTGTGAGATAATTACAATGGAAGTAAATGGGGCAATTTTGGGATTTAAAAGCAGAAATGTGACACTTAAGAGTGGACCTTCATGCTTATGGTTTTTTCTTCATTAAATTAGTTTGGTTCTATATGAATCACATCATATGAATTTATACAAAATTGCTAACAAACTTGCTGATAGCCAAACAGTTGACGGTAGCCATTGACTTCCATAGTATGGAAGAAAATACTATGGCAGTCAATGGCTACTGTCAACTGTTTGGTTACCAACATTCTTCAAAATATCTTATTTTGCTATCTTCAACTGAAGAAAGAAACCCATAAAGGTTTGGAACAATTTGGGGAGGGGGGGGTGAACTGTGCCTTTAAGTTTTCTCATGACATCGGGATTGGATTGGCCCCATTCACTTCCATTGTAAGTGCCTCACTGTATAGTTTTAAAATTTGTTCTACATTTAAGAGAACAGCGGTCCACACCACAACCATAATGTCACAGAGTAACAATCTCATTGGAATCAGTTTCACAACAATTTTCTTCCAGCTGATAAACGATTAAAACATTGTCAGCCAATCGGAATCCATCCTGCTGTAAAGAGCTCAAGCATTTGAAGTGGCAGGTGACATAACTGCAGAATGCGCTTAGAATAAACAGAATGTTATTGTGCGTTTGTGTTGACGCTATAGCTATCTTTATAGTTATCATTCTTGGTGTGAACAGGCCTTTAGAGAGTGGAAATGAATTCTTGTGGAAATCAACATTATGCCACAACTGCTGTAGACTGAGCACATTATTTCTCATATACCAAAGCGCTTATGAATATCAATATTTGAAATCAAAGGCTACGTCAAAGCTTTGACTGAATGGTTTGAATGTGTTCACAGTCCAGAACCGAGCATAGTTCATCTATTCTCTCAATGGAGTTGCTCTCCCCCCTTTCAAGCTCTCTCTCTCTCTCTTTATCCTCCACTCATTTCTCATGTCCAATTCTACCAGTTTTAGACAAAATAGGAGTTTCTCCTTCTTCTGTTTGTCTCCCTCTGTCTTGTTCTTTCACTTCCTTTTGGCCCATCTTCCATCTTTCCAAACTTTGAAGGGAGTTCAGACTTCTAATATAAGACAGGTCCCTACCACAACAAAGGAGTCAGCTTTGAGTTTGAATAAACACTTTCTCTCCTTTTTCTGCCTGTCTGTACCCCACTCCCATTTTTCCTTCTCTGTGTTATTTCTCTCTTGGCCCGTGCTGAAGTATGAGCACTTGTTATGCGTTCTCCATGGTAGCCTTTCTTCTGGAATAGATTAGCAGGCCGAGGAGGAAGGGGAAGCGGCGGCAAACCGAAGTCGGCGGAGGGAGACGAAGGTGTAAAAGGGAGTGAAGTGTGAAAAGAAAGGGCTAGAGCGATGGAAAAAGGAAGCCAGTAGCTGAATAATGGGGGGAAAGGAGGATCGTAGAATGACAGAGAAGGAAAGAAGGTCGCTGTAGGTAACAGAAACACACGCTGTTTGGATCGCACCCGTTTTTTCTTTTGAAACTCAGCTGTGATGGATGTCATCACGCTGGCGATTGCGCCCCAAAACGCCTTCCAAAATGCTTTTAGGCGCTTTCACAAGCCCTCTTTTCAGCTTCCCCATGCCCTTACATACGCCGCATTGTCATCTCTGGACTCTTTCTTCGTTCTACGGCTTATTAACCCACACTCGGTCACTTCCCAGGTCACATTTGCAGTGTATAACATCATGAGCTGTCATCACTCTGCTCCCCTTCCCTCCCTCCTGGCTGGGTTAAAACCACAGGTCTCCTCTCTCTGTGCGCTGGCGAGAGCACATGACCGCAGCCACTGAGCTGCAAGTACGGAAATGGACATTCTCTACCTCCTTTCTGTATAGTGGGAATGGATTTGTTTTAGTGTGCCGACCACAGGCCTCTTGTAACCACACAGACACATGCTCATGTAGTCGCACTTTTTATATGTATTTGTATGCGAGTTTTGGTTAAAAGAGAATCGTATTGTCTAGTTATGTACTTCCAGCTTCTAATTAATCCAATCTGCCTGCAATATGTCGACGTAAACGACATTAGCGCTGCCTAAAACAACTTGCCGATTCCAGATTTCCGTAAGTAGCAAGAGGAAAAAGAATGCGTGTGCGTTTGAATTGCTAATAGGTAGAACTGTTCCTTTGAGCTTTGTGGAAAAAGTGTTTAACATTCAGGCAGGGCCGTCCTCACAGACTGCCCGAATTCCTCAAATCTGTCAGCCGTGCTAGCCAGCTGTCACTCACCTCTAATTTGCTACAACATCATTGACCTTAGGGCTTCTGGCAAATAAACACACATATACGTAGACAAAAAAAGAAAAGAAAAAATATTCTGGTCTTGTGAGGAGCAGTTTTTTTTTTGTGCTTTTTCTGATGCTGGAATGTTGGGTTGCATTATCGTCAAGTTTTGCAAGAGCTGTGCGGCTGCCAGGTGCCTTAGCAAACATGCTGTTCTACAGAGTACGTCTGTATATTTTGGGGAACTGTTGTTTTAACCCAGCGGTTTATGCTGCTGTTTGAGCAACAACATTGACTCTGAATTAACTGCCCTGAATTCATGGAAATGAAGGCTGAGATGAAATATGAGATGGATAAACACAAATAAGAACAGGTGCATTCCATACCATAAGAAATGTGCACACACACACACACACACACACACACACAGATATTAATATAAATATATACTGCATATAACATTTATTTAAAAAATTATATTTATAAAATGGGTCATTTTATTTACATGTAATTATTATAATAATATTAATACAATTATTTATTAATAATTTAATCATATAAAATATAACAAATGATATTATTAGTTTAATATATTAAATAAATCACGTAATTTATTGAAATGTATTATATTGTAATGTAATTTTTAATGTAATTATTGTGTTTTATTTTATTAATATTGATTTAATAAATTAATTATATTGTAAAATTCGTCATATAATTAATAAAATATTAAATAAAAATTACATATTAATACAGTATGTACAGTATTTGTATTAAAGTATGTAACTGTATTTTTTTTCTAATTGAAGTGCCTGGGAATTATATTATAATATTATAAAATAATATTGTAATATTATTAAAGTAAGGTTTTGGTTTCCTTGTAAATTATTATTATTAATAATAACAATAATAATTTACAAGAAAATTATATTACAATAATAATTTTATTATTATTTAATATAATAAATAAATAAATAAATAAATAAATAAATAAATGTATTATATAAAAAATATGACACATTTAATTAAATTATACAATTAATTTTATAATTTTAAAATTATACAATTAGATAAAATTATATTAGATAATTAAATTTATTTTTCTAATTTAAGTGCCTGGAAAATTATTATTATTATTAATAATAATAATAATGCTGTTTACATAATCAGAAACCAATGTACTATTTGGTCTAAATGTAAAATGAAACATTTGAGGTAAAACAGCTTTCATGTTTTCTAAAAAGAATGCATTTTAATAAAGTCTGCGTGTATGTAGGAGTGTTGTGTTTTATGCAGGTACAGCAGTTGTTGTGAAAGCCTAGATAATGAAATACAATGCGTCTGACAGATGTTGGGAGGACACACGCTCGCACAACCCTGCGGACACACACTCTCACACACGCTGAACCCTCTCAAGGTCAAACCCTTGTGCACCTCCTGTGCATTTGCCAGTCTGTGGTGTTTTCCTCTGGACTCCACCTGCAGATGAGGTTGCACATAGACACTTAAGCTCTTAATGTGTTCTTTTCCATTGTTTTCCATCACATTATGTAGATTTAGTGTTCAAATAGAATGTATTTAACCATGTAACAATGTTCAGAAAGATGCTCAGCTATTTTCTGAAAATAACAGCAGATGTGAGATAAAAGGGATTATTCTGGGAACACCAAGGTATGTGTTATTCTGATTTACAATAGCTGAGCAAATCAAAACAGCTACAATTCACAAATGCATCCAACCATTTAGACGCCTGTCGGTACAGGATTAGAGAATCCACACCGCTTAATCTGTAATAAGATCAGGATAGTGTATCTATTTACAATATTCAATTCTCTCATATGCAATTCACCATCAAGGCATTTCTACATAACTATGTGTGCTTTGATCATAAATGAAAATGAATGGGATTGGTTAGAGGCTGATTCTTATGTAAGATTTCACTGCTCATATAAGTTGGTGGTTTGGGCTAAACTACAACTGTATGATTGTCATTTAGCCCTAAAACATTTTTGAGAACAAAATCTGATTTAAATGCATTACATGTGGCTATTTGCCACGTGCTTCAGCTGTTTTCACTTATAATAAGAAAGTTTGACTCAGGAGCACTGCTGCTGCCCCCCTTCGGACGTATAGAGAACTGCTTGAAATAAATACTTCTAGATGCATACAGATTGTTCTTACCGATCGCGTTTTAAACTTTTATCTGTGTTAGACGTTATCTTCAGAGGGCTGGGGTTTCCCATAAATAAATAAATACACAAAATTATATTTATTTAATTATATATTTATTAATATGAAAATGTAAAGTAAATACTATTTTTTTTTATACTTCCAATTTATTTATTTTTATATTTTCAACATGTATATTTAAATCCATTTAATTAATATCTTTAATATCTTTAACAAATATATTTTATATTTGTTTAAAACTGGCTAAATAAATCATATTTATTGCATTATATAATGTAACATGAAATTATATTATATATGTTAATATGAAAATGTAAAGTAAATACTATTTATGTGATTGTTTGTTTGTTTATACTTCCAGTTTATTTATTTTATATTTTCAACATGCATATTTAAATCCATTTAATTAATATCTTTAATATATTTAACAAATATATTTTATATTTGTTTAAAACTGGCTAAATAAATAATTTGATAAATAAATGAATGAATTAATAAATAAATAAATAATGTAACATGATTATATAATGTAACGATTAAATATTAAGTTATATTATTTTATATAATTTAAAATTTAAAACAAATAATATTTTGGCCTGTTTGTTTTATTTTTTATTTTATTTTTAGCATATCATTTGTTTTTGTTTTTTCTGGTCAAAATATATTTCAAATATATATATATTTAACAAATATATTTTATATTTGTTTAAAACTGGCTAAATAAATAATTTGATAAATAAATGAATGAATTAATAAATAAATAAATAATGTAACATGATTATATAATGTAACGATTAAATATTAAGTTATATTATTTTATATAATTTAAAATTTAAAACAAATAATATTTTGGCCTGTTTGTTTTATTTTTTATTTTATTTTTAGCATATAATTTGTTTTTGTTTTTTTCTGGTCAAAATATATTTCAAATATATAACATATGTTGGAAATATGTATACTTTCAAATGTATAATACAGTATATTTGGGCAAGAAAATAAATACTTTTTATTAAATCTTGCAATTACTTTTGAGTAAAAGCTTTATAAATGGTTATAAAAATTATAAATGTTTTATAAAAATGTATTTAAACATTTTGAACAATATGAATATATTTATATTTTAACATATATTTATTTTAAATATATATTTTAAAACTAAATGCATTGAAAATATATTCATGTAAATTTTAAAATATTCCAATAGTATATTAACAATATATATATTTTGACTTTAGAATTTCTTTTGTATATTTTGTTTTCACTCTGACTGTTGAGTTGGTTCTGCATAGATGAGAATGACTCAGAGCATCACATGTGTGCCAATAGCAGTGTGGCTGCTGGATGATTTCCTCAGCCACTCCATAAATATCTGTCTGTCTTCTGTGGGAATCCTTCAGTTGACACAGCTGAGAAGCAGGTGTTATTCAGCGGGTTCCTCCCCCTGTCCCTCGTTCCCTTCATCTTCACTATCTTCTCTACTCCTGAGTCCTGTCCTTCCAGCTGCTCTTTCAATCTATCTTCATTCTCTGTGTCTTTTGCTTGTTGTTCTTGTCCCCCCACCACCAGTCTCCACATACAGCAGGCCTGCCAGTACATATCCAGCCCTACTAGTCATGTTAAAATCACAAACTCTGTCTATGTCTGTGTGTATGTGTGATGTGGGAGCATGTCTATGTGTGTGTGTGAGAGAGAGACGTTGAGGGCAGTGCCCACATTCCTATGACATTCTTGACATTCTCCGACTGTGGCGCTTTGCCCCATCTCCACACTGTCTGTATGTGTGTGAGAGAGATTTGATGCGTAAATGAAAATGTACACTTTGTTCTCGTGATTGGCTGCCGCAGGCCTGTGGGGTGGAATGGAGTTATTAGCAGAAGACTCTGCTTCCACACCGTGGCAGTATATAGGTCTACATCTGCAGTCAGGACCATGTGTTTCCAGTTCATGCATTTTGAGCTTGCAAGGCAGCACTGCGGGTCTATTGATATTCCTCTTCTAGCTCTGCTCTGCAATTAATTCAGTTTGAACCGATTTATGTATATTCATTTTTACTTTTAATTATACAAAATAAAGATAAAAATGTGAAAATCTCACATTTATATTGTTAGAATGTTCTTTATTCATGCATAAGTATGATTAATCTTGTCTTTATTGCATCTGTGTAACCATTTATAGCCACTTTTGCACTTCAAAGATGGTATTATGCTAACTATTAAAACCTAAACACAACTAAAACCTAAGCTTAACTAAAACTACTATTTTACTCCAAGGCTCCAAGCCCTGGTGTTTCCTTCTGGGAAGGAAAGTCAAGTGTTATTGCACTGTATTTGGTGCAATGTAAATGATCATTGACTTTATTGTCATAAACTTCCGATCAAAAGATTATTATTTTTTTTTATTTTTTTTTTTTAATGTTTTAGAAGAAGTCCCTTATGCTCCCCAAGGCTGCATTTATTTGATAAAAAATACAGTTAAATTGTTACATTTGTGGAATATTATTACAATTTAAAGAACTGTTATAAGAAATGGTTTAAAATGTATTTTTCTTTGAATAGAAAGTTTAAAAGAACAGCATTTATTTGAAATATAAATTGTATTTAATGTTATAAATATCTTTACTGTCATGTTTGATCTATTAAATGCATTCTTGCTGAATGAAAGTATTTATTTCTATCTTCCTTCCTTTTTTTAATCTTATTTTTAATCTTACTTACTACAAACCTTTCAATGGTAGGCTATTACGGTTTCCACAAAAATTTTAAGCAGCACTGATTTAACTGTTTTTAACATTAATAATAATAAGAAATGTTTCCCGAGTAGCCAAAAAAAAAAAAAGTATAATAGTAATAGTGTTTCACAATATCACTTTTTTTTTTACTTTTTTTAACGCAACCTTGATGAGCACAAGAAAACTTATCTCAGTTAAAGTTAAATGTTTTATTATTATTCTTCAAACTTCTGACCGGTAGTGTAAGTTATTGACTATTTAAATTGATAATGTCTATAAATATCTATTTATTTTATTGTCAGACTCAATTCTGAAGCCTCTGACTATTTGGATTATAAACAGTGGCACGGTTGTGTAGCCTAATGCTGTTGTAGGTCAATCTGCATTTACGGAGTTCACCGAAGGCTAATGTAGGCTACAGACTCATTCAAAATCATTAAATCACTCTGGTAAAATCAATTCAGAGATAGAAGGAAAATGAGCCTTTAATTAGTGCCAGTCTAATGTCTGGACCACATGACACCCTGAAGTTATTAGGGGTGTTTACATTTTAATAATATAAATTTCATCCTTATACAGTATAAAATTTAACTAAGCTGTTTGCAGCAAAAAGTCACAGTATTCACAATATGTGTTTTATATGGTCACCGAGTCGTATTTATTTATGTATTCAGCATTAAAAAGTCCTAAACAGCGAAGGGGGGCTGTAGACCCCTAATTAAATTTTGATCGCCCTCCTGATAAGTACAGTGTATGCGCTGTAGGAGATTTATTTACTACTATTTTGTTTTAAAAAGTTTTAAATAATGTAGTTGAGCAGAAAACTAAAACTTCCTTTAAAAGGTCACACTCCTATAAACAATAAACTAGAAGAACCACTCCACATTCGTGTCCTCTTTTTGGCCATTAATGAGCGTAAATGTGTTTGTTCACTGGGTCGATATAAGTTGCTTTATTTCCGACTCGGCTCTATGCCATTTAGTATGCACTTAAGGTAATGGAAAGCAGGAGAATATCATGGGAACCCTGTAGTCTGCTGTTCAGCCAATCGCGAGCGGCTGGATTATGCCCTTAAAACCTTTTAATACCACTGTTCACTAATGATCCGGACCCGCGGCCCTTTAATCCCCACTACATTAATTAAAAAGAGCACGAGCCCTTGGAAGATCATGCCATCTGCTGCAGTTTCATTCCATAGACCTATTGTGTTTGGTGCTTATTTAAAACAGAATTTCTTTACTTGTCAAGGAAAGCAGGAGGAATGAGAAAGGAGTAAGATTGCAGGAATTACATAGGGAAGAAGCTAGAGTTCTTTTGAAATATGTTGAAAAGAATCGTTGTTTCGTTGCTTCTTGTAACCCACCACAAAAATAGCCATAATGTTAAAGATTAGTCTGAATATTAAAGGGATAGTTCACCCAAAAATTTGAATTTTGTGATCATTTACTCACCCTCAAGTTGTTCCAAACCTGTATGTGTTTCTTTCTTTTGTTAAACACAAAAGGAGATATTTTGAAGAATGTTGGTAATCAAACAGTTGACGGTAGTCATTGGCTTCTTGGTTAACTTGGTCAACTACAGCATATATATATATATATATATATACAGTGGGTACGGAAAGTATTCAGACCCCCTTACATTTTTCACTCTTTGTTATATTGCAGCCATTTGCTAAAATCATTTAAGTTCA
>NW_015557134.1:829431-855980 GCF_001515605.1 Sinocyclocheilus anshuiensis | reverse complement strand
GAAAAATTGAAGGGGGTCTGAATACTTTCCGTACCCACTGTATATATATATATATATATATATATATATATATATAGGGTTAAAGGTAAGGTTATTTTAAGGTGTCATTTTTAAAGTGTAATTATACATTTAAGTACTGAGTAATATAAACTAAGGTTAGGATTATGGTTTGGCTTAGATTTAGTAATTATGCCTAATTTAATGTTATTACTATAGTAAATAGTCTACATATATAACAAGGACACTGTAAAATATAGTGTTACCAAATGTAATCCTCACTTTTTATATCTGAACCAATATCAAAAATTGTGTTAAGGTTAAGGCCTAGGTGTGTTTTTGTGTTTGATGCTTATTGCAGAACTGGGATGAAATGGTTTGTTGGCCCATCTTTTCTTTTCATACATTTTTGACTGAGGTTTTTAGCATTTAAACACGTTGAAAACTGTGAGTTAAATAACTGGAGTAAGTAGTCAAGGTTTAATTTATGGTAAGTTACAGAATTAATCATAAAAATGAGATCTTTGAAAACCATTCAGTAATACAAATGTCACTGTTTAATGTAATTATGGTTAACAAGAGAATGGGAATTGTAAGTAATACTTTTTTATTTAATATAAGGAATTACTATATATTACAATAAATAATTTTGAAATGGAATGTTATGTATTAAAAAAGGAAGGCACAATAAAGTATATATAAAAATAGTGTTTAGCGTTAAGTCGACGATTACTGTCATGAGGCACCTTTCCTCTCCAACACACTGGTCCCATTCCACCTCCACCCCTCCTGGCTCTCTCATCCAAACACACTCACACTCTCTCACTCTTGCGCAAGTGCCACTGGCCAAAGGCGCGCGCTCTAGTGCTGAAGTACGAGGTTCACTTCAATATCATTAGCGTGCTCATTCTCTCTCGAAATGTTGCTGTGCGTTTGGGTGGGTTTTTGTCCACCATTGTAACGCTTTAAATATGAGTGTTTTGTTTGGTCGTTCATTTGGAGGCACACATTAAGAAGGAGCCTATATTTCAATGGAGCTGTGGATACGGACATGGCAGGTATCCTGCCTGGCGCTCATGATGTTGGATGTAGTTCTAGCACAGATTCGTTACACGATCCCAGAGGAACTGGAGCACGGGGCTTTTGTTGGAAATATTGCGGAGGATCTGGGACTAGACACCAGCAAACTCTCAATCCGACGATTTAGAATAGTCTCAGGGGCGAAACGGCCATATTTGGAGGTGAATTTAGAAAACGGGGTTTTATTTGTCAATGAAAGAATTGATCGAGAAGAGTTGTGCGAACAAAATCCATATTGTTCATTCCATCTCCAAGTTGTGATGGAAAACCCATTAGAATTGTATAGAGTGGAAGTTGAAATACTAGATGTCAACGACAACACTCCGGTTTTTCCATGGAGTGAATTTAACCTGGATATCTCCGAATCGGCCGCTCCTGGATCGCGCTTCCCACTGGAAAGCGCACAGGACCTGGACGTCGGTGACAACTCTCTGCGCTCGTATCTGCTGAGTGTAAACGAACACTTTGTCCTGGATGTCCAGACGCGCAGCGACGGCAGTAAATTCGCAGGACTGATCCTCGAAAGTCCGCTGGACAGGGAGCAGCGGAAGACTCACCTGATGGTTCTTACAGCGGTGGACGGAGGCTCGCCAGAGAGATCGGGCACTGCGCAAATAAACATAACGGTGCTGGATGCCAACGACAACGCGCCTGTGTTCGATCAGAACTTTTATAAAGTGAGGCTGGCAGAAAATGCGCCGAGAGGCACAGTCGTTATAAAACTAAACTCCACTGATCTAGATGAAGGACCCAATGGAGAAATCACGTACTCTTTTAGCGGCCACGCTTCAATGAGAGTGCGCGAGCTGTTCAGCGTGGATCCCCGCACTGGAGAAATCAAAGTAAAAGGACTTATAGATTATGAAAAGGCACGGATGCATGAGGTTTACGTACAAGCCAAAGACGAGGGACCGTCAGCGGTGGCGGTGCACTGCAAAGTTATGGTTAACATTATAGACGTCAACGACAATCTTCCAGAAGTGATTCTTACATCGCGCAACCTGGCACAGTGATAGCAGTCATTAGCGTAATGGATAAAGATTCTGGAGAAAACGGAAATGTTGATTGTGTAATTCCTCATCACGTTCCCTTTCAGCTACATTCCTCTTTTAAAAACTATTACACGTTAGTTACGTGTGATTCTCTGGACAGAGAATCCATTTCAGAGTACAACATCACTCTCACGGCGCGTGATATGGGCTCACCGCCGCTTTTTACTAGGAAAACAATTTTAGTGCAAGTGTCGGACATCAACGATAACGCGCCGCGTTTCAAACAGCCCTCCTACACGGTCTACCTGACCGAAAACAACGCGCCAGGAGCCTCGACTTGCACCATCACCGCTCAAGACACAGACGCGGATCAGAATTCCTACTTATCCTACTCTATTCTGGAAAACGACATCCATGGAATGCCGGTGTCCACATACGTGTCCATCAACTCCGATAACGGCAACATTTACGCACTGCGCTCTTTTGACCACGAGCAGCTCAGAAACTTTCAGATCGTGGTTCAAGCCGAAGATGCTGGTTTTCCGCCTCTCCGCGCGAACGTAACAGTCAACGTGTTTGTTTTGGACCAGAACGACAACCCTCCGGTCGTTGTATCTCCGTTGCCCGAGAATGACACCGCGGCGGTTGTAGTTGTCCCCAGATATGCTGATGCCGGGTACCTAGTGGCTAAAATCACCGCCATGGACGCGGACGCCGGGCAAAACTCGCGTCTCTTTTATGAAGTCCTCCAAGCTACAGATCTCGGTTTGTTCAGTGTTGCTCTGTACACCGGGGAGATCAGGACAATTCGCCGCCTGATGGACAACGACCCCAGGAGGCAGAGGCTGGTGGTTTTGGTCAAGGACAACGGTCAGCCGCCGCTCTCGGCCACGGCCTCCATCATGTTGTCAGTTGTTGACAGCGTGCCAGGATCCTTGTCTGATTTTGGTGACCTCGCGCTCAGCCCCCAGTACCGGTCAAACCTCACGCTGTATTTAATCGTATCTCTGGGCGCCGTTTCATTCACATTTCTCGTGGCTATTATTGTCCTGGCTACAATTAAGAGATTGAAGGACAGGAGCTCGTGCTGCGGATTTTATTCTAAGGACCCCGCCACTGACGTCGTTAAAAAGTCTAACTTGAACATTCACATATCACCGGGATCAAAGGGACCCACGCAATGCGT
The DNA here is from genome assembly GCF_001515605.1 of Sinocyclocheilus anshuiensis. Taxonomy (NCBI): domain Eukaryota; kingdom Metazoa; phylum Chordata; class Actinopteri; order Cypriniformes; family Cyprinidae; genus Sinocyclocheilus; species Sinocyclocheilus anshuiensis. The sequence continues at coordinate 852,725 of NW_015557134.1, read as the reverse complement.
GGAAGTAAACGGGAACAACCAAATATGTCAAAACTACTGCTATAAAATGTGTCTGACTCCAGAGTCATCTAGAAGTGACTTCATGTTCCTCAAGCCTTGTAGCCCCACGGGAACATCTTCCCGAAACAATATAAAGGAAATAGAAAACAAAACTTTGACCTGGAGTCCAGCCAGCCACAGTCTTGGTACCAGGAATGGAACGACCTCTCCAAATGAAGTAAGTGATCAACAAAAATGATCTCAAGTTTGTCCACTAGATGGAGACTTCAGATACTTATTGTGCTTTAATCACCCCAGGATAATAAAATGTAAATAATAGCATGTAAATTGTAATGTAATTGAAAAATACATTAAAAAATATATTTGGAAATGCCAGTGTACGAACTACACGAAGGACAACAACAACAACAGTATATGTATACAGTATGTATACATTAGGTACAGAACATAGCAATTCTGTTTTAAATACATTTATCAATAATTACTGATGTAATTAAAATAATTATTAGATGAAATCTCTTAATACATATTATATTAAATTTAATATAATAATGTCCAATTCTAATGGCCAATAATAAACTAATAATAATATAATTTATGTAATTAATAATAATAGTACTATTTTGATAGTATTATTCAGAACAGCAGTTACATTAATTATTAAACAAACATAATTGTTTGTTTCATTGTGTTATTCTAGCTTATAATATAATATAATATAATGGTCCATAATAATATATACATATAATGTAAATAATAATAATAATACATCATAATTTAATAAAATAATATTTTTTTATTAACTTGCTAAACAACAGTGAGGTTAACTATTAAACAAACAATATTGTTTGTTTCATTTTTTTTCTACCTTTTGAGCTATATATATATATTTTTTTTTTTGTGAACTAGACCTTAAAATTCTTAATGCGTAGTTCATAAATTAATTATAAAATAAACTAAATGCATTCTTGTCATTGCTCCAAATTGTAGGTGTACTGCAACAAGGTGATTAATTAGTAAAGTCACTGTTTCTGTTTCTGATGTATTCTGAGGTCTTTTCTCTTCTTGGCATTGTGTTTGTAGTACATTCTTTAACCTCTGAAGTGCAAGTGGAGTAAATATTTTAACTCTTTTTTTTGTTTCCTTTGCAGCTCAAACAGGCAAACAAAGACCAAACCCTGGCCAAGAACCAGCTCAATTATACATATAAAAGGTGATTAAAGTTAAAGCTTCTATCACTCTCTCGGTCCTCCCTCCCCCTCACTCTCTCTCATATGCACAAAACATTTGACGTGTTCATGTTTTTATTTTTCTAGCCATACTCCAATAAACACAGGTAGGACACTGCAGCGCAGGCTGATTCAGGACTCAGACTACTATGCTTACACATCTGTCCCGCAGTACTGGACCTGGGGAAATCACATGCATGGTAAAGTCATTATATTTGTCTTGCCTAAGAAGACCAGCTTCATATATGGTTTGCCTGAATTGTTTATCCAACCATTTTTTCTTTGTCATTTAAAACAGACTATAAGACCTCATCTAAGGGTGGAGGTTTTCCAAATCGTTCATGGACACGTTACAATCAACAGGATTCAATTCAACCCCCACCAGACTATCAACATAATGTTTACATTCCCGGAACACCATCGACACTCTGTACACTCAAACTGGCAAACAATGGGGACATTGAAGTCTGCAACTCATTCTCAACTTTTGGCAAAAAGAAAAAGCAAAATAACAATCAAGAGGACGCGGTAATAACCAATGATTTTTTCAAATGATTTTTCCAGTTTCACCTGTAGGTCACTTTCTGTATATAGTTGTGTATATTTTAGTTGGATTATGAACTATATTATTTGGCAACAACAGTACTTAAAAGTACTCTGATAATCATTTCAATTTTTTGCATTTTTGTTTTTCAGTTATCTGCAGTGTTTATGAAAGCATTAAGATGGTTGCTTTAATTGTAATCACCCATATGTATAAGACTATAGGTTATATTTTCCTGTTTTATATCCCTCTCGTTACCAAAATGTACAGAATAAAGAATATTATTTAATGTAACTCTTTAGTCTGTCTTCTTGTTAAAAAAAAAAAAAGTAGGTTTTCCACTGCAGTGGTTCTTGCTGTGCTAAAATGACAAGAAATATTAAGAACATGATGACATAAAACCGTGCATCTCTTGTCTCTTCACACTTTCTGCTACATATACCAATGACAGAAAAAAGTAAAGTTAGAATAAAATGAAAAAAAAGTAGGAGAGCAAAAATATGACTTTACAAGTGGTTTTATTTTTTATAATTAAAATGTACATTTAATTATTTAGAAGATGCCTTTATCCAAAGCAACTTACAAATGAGGACAACAGAAGCAATCAAACCAACAAAAGAGCAACAATATGTGAGTGCTGTGACAAGTCCCAGATAGTATACTTTAGTACACATAGCAAGCTTTTTTTAATAATAATAAATAGAAAGAGTAAACAGTACATAGACTAGAAATAGAATAGAGAGAGAGAGTTAGTGTTAGACGGTGAAGGTTTTTTTTTTTTTTACTAAAAAGAAAGCGAGTAGATAGAATAGAAATAGAAATACATGTGCAACATTAAATCAACATGGCTTAAGGGCTATTCACACTGTTTTTGTTTTAACGTTTTAATTATATATATATATATATATATGTGTGTGTGTGTGTGTGTGTGTGTATGTGTGTGGATCTGACAATAATCTGTGGATCTGTCCGTGGTGCTGAACTTCCTTCTTGTTGAATGACGCCCAAAAATGTGTCTGTGTTACTTTCAACATTTGGAGCCAAACTATACATTAAAAAAGACTTTCATTAAGGACATTAATAAAGAGTTTCGGTATTTCGCAAAAAAGTCAAAAGTAATTTCAAATGTAGAGCAGAAATACTATTCTTTCACAAATAACCCTTTTTTTTTTTTTTGTCCTAAAATATATTTTCATGCAAACTTTTATCTTCACACGATGTCGCTGCGCTACTGATATTCACCTTAAGGGGAGGATGCGAGAACAGCCGTGCTTGGCTTTCTGTTGGACGGATGCAGAGAGAGCAGCACTGAAGCTCAGCTGAATCTGATCAGCGGGCGGGATCCACGGCACGGCGTTATGGCGATGCTCTGCTGGATGTTTTCAAGAATCCAAACACCCGCTAACCTCGATTCGTTTTGGAACACACTGCTATATTTCTTGTAAAAGACAGTGAAAGCATTGACATGTGCTCTGCAATGGATCCGTGGAGGAGAAGGCAGCTCGGTTTTGTCGTCCTCTCCGCGATGTGGAGTCTCGCCTCGGCTGTAACACGATACTCCATCCCTGAAGAAATTCCAGTGGGCACAGTGCTCGCAAATATTGCCACGGATTTGGGCCTTGACGCTCACAGTCTGTTGGAACGAAAGGTAAAGCTGGATTATATCCATAGCAAGAAATACCTAGAAATAAACGAAAACACTGGAGAACTGTTTATCGCTGAGAAAATTGACCGGGAGTATTTATGCCCGGCCAAAACATCATCATTTTGCTTCCTCAAGATGGACGTGATAATCGAGAGTCCAGTACGCATATTTAATATAGAATTAGAAATTATGGATATCAATGACAACGCGCCTCAGTTCAGAAGGGAGAGAATACCGCTCGATATTTCAGAATCAGCAACACCCGGAGAGAGATTTTCTTTAACAAACGCGGTGGATGCAGATGTTGGAGAGAACTCAATCGAGACCTATTATCTGAGTGACAGCGACACGTTTACGATTGAAATCCAGTCTGGAAGTGACGGAACTAAATACGTCGACCTGGTGCTAAAAGCGAGTTTAGACAGAGAAAAACAAGCCGTTCATACACTAACCCTCACCGCCGTGGACGGCGGCGTACCTGCGCGCTTAGGTACGGCCAGCATTATCATCCAAGTGCTGGATACCAATGACAACGCCCCTCAGTTTGATCGACAAGTGTACTCGGTTGACCTCATTGAAAATGCACCAATCGGGACACTGATTATGCAGCTGAATGCAACCGATTTGGATGAGGGTGTCAATGCAGAGGTCATATACTCCTTCACTTTATACACATCCGAGAAAACACAAGAAAAGTTCTCGTTGGATCCCAGCAGTGGAGAAATAAGAGTAAAAGACATGACTGACTTTGAAGAAGTGAAGAGCTTTGAGATGTACGTTGAAGCCAAGGACAAGGCCGTGAATCCACTTTCTGGTCAGTGTAAAATTTTGGTGTTCATCACTGATCTAAACGATAACCATCCTGAGATTACAATAAAATCTTTTCATAGTTCGATTAAAGAAAATGACCCCGTAGGAACAGTGATCGCCGTCATCAGTGTGAGTGACAGGGACTCTGGGGATAATGGTAAGGTTGTTCTTTCCATCCACAATGCTGAGATTTTACCATTTGCTCTTAATAAGTCATCTGAAGACTTTTTTGAGTTAATAGTCACTGAATCGCTTGACCGTGAGCTCAAAAACAGTTATGATATCACACTTTATGTGACCGACAGAGGAACCCCACCTTTGACTGATAACGAAACAATCAGTCTTACAGTTCAAGATGTCAACGATAACGCCCCAACGTTCCCTCAATCCTTCTATACCATTCATTTAATGGAAAACAATGAGCCTGGGGTTTTGCTCGCCTCCTTAACGGCCCATGACCCAGACTTCCACGAAAATCAGTATATTGTTTACTTCATCATAGAAAAGGAGATCGCCAACACTTCAATGTCCATGCTGTTTTCCATCAATCCCGAGAACGGCAACCTCTACGCATTACGCACGTTTGACTACGAAAGAGAGAAGGAGTTTCTGTTTCACACTGAAGCTAGAGATTCAGGAGTTCCTTCTCTTAGCAGTAACATGACCGTACACATCATCATCCTGGACCAAAACGACAACACGCCGCTCATAGTTTCTCCATGGTGTCCGCAAGGTGCTGTTATAGAAGAAGTAATCCCGAGGTCGAGCGATAAAGGATCCCTGGTCACCAAGGTCATTGCGTTGGATTCCGACTCCATGCAGAACTCTCGAATAACATATCAGTTCCTCCAGATCACCGACACCACGCTATTCAGCCTCGACCAGTACAACGGTGAGATACGAACCACTCGCATGTTCAGTTACAGAGACCCCAGACATCAGCGCCTGGTCATCATAGCCAGAGACAATGGAGATCCTCCTCGCTCCGCCACGGTGACCATCAAGATCTCCACGGTGGAGCAAGTGGTCACGCAGTTTACCGAAACCACAGAGGTGCCTATGGAATACGACCTGTTTACTGATCTCAACCTGTATTTGCTGATCGGTTTGGGGTCGGTGTTGTTTCTTCTGCTCATAACCATCCTGGTGATCATCGTGCTGAAATGTCAAGAACCCAAACCCTCACAAGCGGCTCCTCAGGGTAGGAACAGCATCATCAGCCAGAGGAACTCTTCCACCATTGCTGACTCTACTCTCATCTCTAGTGATGCCTACTGGTACAGTCTGTTTCTGGCAGAGACTAGAAAAGGCAAGTTGGTGGTGCAGCAGCCCCTTCCAAATGGAGCGGGGTTTGTTGTGTCAAGCATCCCAGGAACTTCTGCACTGACTGAGACCAGTGCTTCAAGGTCTTCCACTTTACAGGTACTGTAAATTCACTTAGACTTGTATGTACTTATATGCATATACAGTGACTGCAAAAAGTACTCAAAAATGTATTGTGTGTGATTCAGTGTTGCCAATTTAGCTACTTTGTAGATAGACTTAGCGACTTCCCTGCCCCTTTTGAGACTTTTTTCAAAAGTTTAGGGACAAATATAGCAACTGCTTGGACAAACCTTATCTAAGTTCTCATCTTGCCCACTGATCTACGTTCATCTTTATATAGATCAGTGAATTTGCCATTGTGATGTCATCTAGTGACATTTAGCTATCAGTTTTAGCTACTTTCAATTGAAAGCAGTTGGCAACACTGGTGTGATTGCATTACATAACCAAACATAAATAAACAAAGCTCAAGAACACCTTTTAAGCAAAACATTTCACAAAAATAGGTTTATCTGGTTTGAAATTATAAAATAATGCATATACAGTTCAGATTAAGTATCTGGACACTTACCGATTCTCAAACTTTAGTGATACTTTCATAGTTAATGTGATGAGTGTAAACCTGATTTCAGACATCCACTAAAAATGGCCTGTTGATTAAAATAAATAAAAAATGTCTACTGTAAATAATAAACAGTAACAAAACAGATCTTTGTTTTCATATTTATAATATACAAAGTTGAACCGCTAGTGTTAATGCACCAGTATGTGTCTAAATTTGGATGTGAGTGGGAGACTGAGTATGATAAGCACTGGGGTGTGAAGTAAAGGAAGAGTGAGACAGAAGCATTGCAAGTGAGAATTTTGCACCTTTTTGCAGCATTGATGTGATATGATGATTCTCTTTTTCTGATATGAAATAATCAAAGTAAAATAACAGTAATGTAAAGTAAAAGTGGTCTCAAATCTGTCTTAGAGTGCTTCCTGTGCTGTCTCTAAATAAATTAACTTATATATTTTTTTATATTTCAGACATATTTGTGATATCATAACATACATTTTCAAATTTACAAAATATAAATATTGCTGACATAACTTTTTAAATATATATTTTTACATACATATTTTTGTTATATATTTTGGTCTTTATATAAATATCTTTTCAATTTAAATACATTTATGTTGTCCAAAATATATTTGCAGTTACCTATTTGTATGATTGGAAATATATTTTCTCGCCCACTGACTGAAGTACATTTTGCAATATATTTGAAGGTTTAAAAGCACTGAAGGTTTAAAGCGAACTGCATTTTCTATTTAAAAATAATAATACAAAAATCTTACTCTGTGCTGTTTACAACATATATATTTGAAATATATTTTGGCCAGAAAAAAACGAAGCTTTATGGGTAAAGTGAGGAAGTAAGCATTTAAAGGGTAAACAGAAGGCATGGATAGTTGCAGATGAAATAATTAACAAACAGTAGAGATAGGCAGAGATTAAAAAAATAAAAAATAAGAATAAGAACACCCAGAGTGTATAAGAATGTATAAGAACACCCTGTCATGCTATTCTTTTTTCATTCTAATTTTCTAAATGAAAAACTAATATACAACATGTAACATAAAAATGAATCTATTTAAAAGCTATAGAGCTCAAACAGTAGAGCATGGCACTAGCAATGGCAAGGTCATAGTTTTGATTTCTAGAGAGTGCATAAACTGATAAAATGCAAAATGTCAACTGTGCTCAGAATGACTACAGTCGTGACTCTGTTTGATTAATGATGTTTCTGTCTATTGACAGGAGTCAAGCAGTGATTTACCATGATCTGGACAAGCTGACTGATGGATTACAACCTTCCCCACCAGGCTCACTGTCCGTGACAGACAGATTGATCTTCTGTTTTACCATTTTTCAGGGTTTCATTCGATTCAAGACTGTGAAGAATCAAAGCTTTCAAACACCTCTGTGTGTAGCTTCAAGAGAGCATTTTAATATTCTTTCATATTTTGTTTTCATTTATAATATTAATCATTGAATTTATATTACTTATTATTTTCCATGCTCTTGCAATGCTTGTGTCAGATTAGGCATAAAGAAACACACAACTCAGAGATTATTCAGTTACTTCTATTGAGTTGTTTTGACCATCACTTCTTCTCCAGCTTCCTGCTCTTCGTGTTGCCTTTTTGGCTAATAGAAGAATTAACTTTCAATTGACTTTCAAGACCAACATTGTGTCAGAGAGAGAGACATTCAGTGCGGCTTTGTGGCGATTTAAGGCTGGGTCTAACAACTGTATATCAGCCACTTGTAACGACATTGAGCATGACTTTGCATGGCTAAGACAAACAAGATGGACTTTTTGTATCTAAAAGACTTCTAAATAGACTCTACTACAGAGCAAAGAGAGAAGTGATACTTCATGACTACAAGAAGAACTGGACTTTCACCTTTCTGGTTCTAGTAAGTTATGAACTACAAAACAGCTGGTAAAGAGATGAAAAGAGACTGTTAAAGGGTTCTGGTATTAATGATGCTCTATTTTTACATTGTTAAAACACGCTGATGAGAAAGCTGTGATCAGATGAGCACAATCTAATTAGCCAGGCGTTGTCTATACCTCAAAACACTTGGGTTGCCAGCTATGTGGTGCACATGACTCATGTTTATTTTTATCCTGTCTACCAAATACCATAAATGGCCTAAAACATTCAAAAGCATTAAAAAAGTACATTATTTGAAATCCTAGACAAATGCTACAAAGAGTAATAATCACATGAATGACACTTTACAAAAAGGTTTTACATGTTAGTTAACTACATTAGTTAACATAAACTAACAATTCTAAAACATTTATTAATCTTAGTTAATGTTAATTGCAACATATACTAATTCAATATTAAAATCATACAGAGCCCCTAAAGGGACATGGTGGTGGAGTAAAATTGGGGTGTGAGTAAAAAATAAATTGTTAACATTTTTTGCATTCTCGTGCAAAACATTTGCATTCCCTCGAGAAACTTTGCATTCCGAGAACGCAAACATATATTATATTATATTATATTATATTATATTATATTATATTATATTATATTATATTATATTATATTATATTATATTATATTATATTATATTATATTATATTATATTATATTATATTATATTAATATCACTGTAATATAGTAATATTATAGACCTGAGCAATGAACTGTTGTATTTTTATGAACTTATGTTAAAAATTAATAAATACAATAGAACATGTCTTTGCTCATTGTTAGTTAATGTTAGCTATGGCATTAATTAATGTTAATTAATAAGACCTTATTGTAAAGTGTTGCCAGTACATCAGTATGGCATCTGCCATAGGGATGTGCCAAAATTTTACTGAAAATCAAGGAGACATGACACATTTATTTAGTGCAAACTTATTGTACTAGGTGCAAAAACAACAAAAAGATTTAAAACATGTATTAATCTACCTTTTTGAAGATATATGTAGCCAGTGCTAGAATAATAACCTTGCCACATTGACAACAATATAAACCTATAGATATTTTTTTGTACAAGAATCAACAATTGTACTATCAAATTGCTATTCAGTGTCATTTCTGGCCTTGTTTACATACGTTTTTGAGGTTTATATTGTTTTGTATTTTGAAATTGAGATACAAATGCTTGTTAATGTATTTAATGCTGCTTCTTACATGTTGACAGTGCAATGTTTTAAGCATGTATTATTTGTGGTGATATATTCAACAATTTCATTATAGCATTTTGTAGATCTATGTCATGACAGAAATCAAAACTATATTCCTTTACTTGTATTAAAACAATGTTTCAGCTTCGTGGGAAGGTGGAAAGGAATGACAATAGTGCAAGAAAAGTGGTGTAGGAGGAACAAGGAGAAAGAGAGAGAGAGAGAGAAAACAGCAATATAGGTCACTTGAAACATGTGATTTGTATTTAGATTGACACATCCGGATACCAGGACACAGAATGATACTACAAGTTGCCATTAGTATTGACAGCCATGTAATTCAGTTTAACTTACTTTCTGAAAGGTGACAGCTCAAACTGGAGTACCTGGCAGCATATTTAAGAATTTAGAGATACATGACACAAGTAAAATGCTGTGCCTTTTAGCTGTTTGCTTTAGGGCAGAGAAAAGTGTGCCTGAAAATTTTAAATGACAAAAAATGGAATGAAGTTCAGTATGTTAATACTATCAGCATACACGTCACAATTTCATCTCATTTCAGTATTTGTATTTCTGTTGCCTTACTTGCGAAATGTCCTTATGCAAACAGTACACAATGCCTTTGTATCCTTACTGGACTTTATGATTTGCCCTTTGCTTGTAAATACTGCAATGTGAATAAAAGCTTTTACAGTATATTTCTGAGGTGTTTGTATTGTGAGAGTGTGTGAGGATATATGGTCACATAATGACAAAACACACTGCTTCATTGGTGCTGACCTAGGCAGCACTGTCTCCATAGAAACAGTTGCCATGACAACACCTCCATCTCTTCAGATTTTGAGAAGCACACCTTTTTTAACCTAGCTCCCCATCACATACTGTCCAACTGCCTATTTCTTCTATCTCACTTTATCCTTTTCTTTTAGAAACACATATGCAGATTCACATACAAATGAGTACTGTACAATAGATATTGCATCAAATTTCTAATTGAAGGGATAGTAATAAAATATACATAATGTTCTTAAAATATATTAAAATGATTAAAATACCCAATAAGCCATCTATTTATAATGTGTTTTGAAGTGTGCTTCTACAATTTGTCTGTGTATTTATTACAGTTACAGTTCAAGGATATGTACACCTTATGAATTCTGATATGGTGTTGAATGAACAGAAGGGGAATTCTGCTGATACGGTGTAATGCATGCATTTGTGTTATACATATTTCTGCCACTAGTAGGGGCTATTTAGCACGCATAGCCTGACAGTGCAGTTTGCAGTTCTGTATCTGACCACAGGCACGCTAAAGCTGGTCTGTGGCTTCTGTAACACGCAAAGTCACTTCCTAAAAGTAACAGACATGAAATTCAGTATTCTTTGCTCATTTGTTTTCTTTGTGAATAATATAAAACCACATGAATCTCCAAAACATCATAGAATTTAGAGTAAAAAATAAATGTTTTACATTTTCATGTAGAGTGCACTGTCCTAAAAGGCAAAACCACATCCAACATCTGTAAAACATTTCCATCTCATGATTATCAGTTCAGTGTTATATTGTCTTAATCTCTTGTCTTTTATATGTACCAGTGCTGGATGTTGTTTCTGACTATAAAACTTTTATTATTATTATTATTATTATTATTATTATTATTATCATTATCACAAATAAGTTGTTTTAAATGTAATGAATTTAACACTGTATTTTGTAATGTGCTGTAAGTCATCTCGAGTTCCCTGCATGTGTGTTTGCTTCTTTTATTTAAACTGGGTCCTCACTATGTTGAGTGAAGCAGACAGAGCTAAACAAATTTAAAAAATGAACATCCAAAAATTTAGCAAAAATGCAATTTTCTACTTAACAACCCTGTCTGACCAACAGAATCACTCAAATGTTGGTCAGGTTACTGTTAAAGGGTTCTTGTTTTGCTGTTTGCTGACTTAACTTTTGTTGTTATTTTGTCATTATTGGTTATTTTTTACGTTGTAATGTAAAGAGCTCATTCTTTTTTCATTCATTGATTGTCAGTATGTTCAACCATTTAAAACTATATTAGATATCTTTGCTTTGTAGGATGATTATACTTCTTCTTTTTTTTTTTGTACGAAGAAAGATGTAGTGACTAATCAATTTATAACAAATTAAATTTTTTGTGTTACTAAATGAAAATTTGCTGAACAAGAAATCTGTTGTTGTCTTGAAAAATGTTTTGGCTGAATGAGGTATTCCTTGTAATGAATATGAATGTGTGAAGTCCAAGATCATGCAAAATCCACATGTTAAGTACAAGAAAGATTTAGAGAAGTTTTTTAACACTAAAAACATCAAAAATGCAAGTAATATAATGTTTTGACCTACAACTGAATAAATAAAATGTATGAAAATACATGAATTAGGGTGCCCTCAACGTCAAGCATATGATTTAGCAATGTTTTAATTTGCCATGGCATAGGCAAACGAGAAATTCTGCAGCCCTTTTAAACGTGTAATGTCAGTATCTCTTTGGCAGTGTCACACATCTCACTGGCACTAGTGGGGGCTATTTAGCAAACTTAAAAGGATAAATTGAGTTGACCCAAAGCTGCAAATTATGTCATCATTTACTCACTCTCATGTCGTTCCTCCTACTTGTATGACATTGTTTCTTCTGTGGTACAGAAAAATATATTTTGGAGAATGCTTTTATTATTATTATTTTTTGTTTTGTTTTTTTAAGTGGGGTCCAATGTTGTTTTGATTTTTTACTGTGCATTATAGTGATGATAATCAATTGTATAGTGTTTTTTCCCTTCTGGACAAACTATATTATTAACGAAATACAGTTTAGTTTAAACCTTTAAATTTCAAATGATTTTAAAATTGTACTAATGTCGAAATAGCCTAATCAATCAGTCCACCGCTTCAAAATGTTTTAGGGTAGTAATCGAGAAAGAAAAATACAATTATAATGTATTAACAGTCAAAGCGTTATGAAAGATAAAATATTTTGACAAAAATACATATACAAATATATTTATTTAAATACATTTTAGAATACATATTCTTTATACATTTTGAACATTTTGTAATGTTATTTTTAATGACTGATTATAAAATATACAAAAGGGCCCAAATATATGTCAGGGAAAATAAAACGATTCAGATCTATTCAAAATATATTTATATAAATATATATATATATTGTCGAAATTGTTTTGCCATTAATACATACTGTATATTCCGAGACAGAATTCAAACTCTTGTTTCCCTGTACAGTATGACCATATGGTGGCACTATCCACTAACAAACCAAAGAAAGTCATGTTTCCGTGGAGCTCCACCTTACACACAAGCACTGAAGACCTGCATGTTGGGGATAAATTTTGTCTGCTGGAGAAGGAGATTTTTCTCTTTGGATAAACCTTCACCAAATCGCTGTTTGTGAACAACTACTTAATCACTGAAACGATGGCATCGTTCAAACAAGCTACGTTTGTATGGATTCTCCTTACATTCTTGCTCTCCTATCTAGCAGGGAATGTGATGTCGCGGCAGATTGTTTATACAGTGTCCGAGGAGGTGAGTCCAGGAACATTTGTTGGAAATCTAGCCAAGGATTTAAATCTGAAAGTGGATGATTTAGAAGCGCGCGGGCTGAGGATTGTTTCAGCGTCAACTAAGAATAATTTTGCCGTGAATTTAAAAACTGGCGTTCTCTATGTGAAAGAGACAAAGGACAGAGAATAGCTGTGCCCCAATACTCACACTTGCACAGTAAGCCTGGAGGCCATTGTTAATAATCCTTTGAATGTTTACAGTATAGAAGTAAAAATATCGGATATCAACGACAACTCCCCTCATTTTGCCGAAAAAGCTCAATATATCCACATTTCTGAGCTAACATTACCGGGAACCAAATTTCCATTGCTTAGCGCAGAAGATCCAGATGTGGGAAGCAACTCAGTTACCACATATAAAGTGTCAAACAATCCGTTTTTTTGGCCTAGAAGTGAATACAGATGCAGAAAGTGGTCCATCTCCAGAGCTGGTGCTGCAAAAAGCGTTGGATAGAGAGAGACAGTCTACGATGCAGCTGCTTTTAACTGCTGTCGATGGAGGAAACCCTTCAAGATCTGGCACTACAAGTGTTATTGTTACTGTTTTCGATGTAAATGACAACGCACCGGTATTTTCCAAGACTATGTACAAAGCTCAAGTCTTAGAAAACGCGCCTATTGGCACTACAATACTAAAGCTGAATGCCACCGATCCTGATGAGGGTCTCAACGGTGAAGTCATGTATAAATTTAAACAAGGCCAAAAAGGAATAGCAGATAAGTTCGCGGTCAACAACACCACGGGGGAAATAACAGTTACTGGCACTTTGGATTATGAGGACATCAATGCGTACGAGATCCGCGTGGAGGCGTGGGACCGAGGCCAGAGTCCGCTTGCATCTCATTGCAAAGTCCTCATGGAGATACTTGACATTAACGATAATGCACCTGACATTACACTCTCGTCGCTGCTGGATGATGTAAGTGAAGATGCAAAACAAGGCACTGTAATAGCCTTTATCACGGTCCAAGATAAAGATGGGGGTAAAAATGGAAAAGTGCATTGTTCTATTCCCCAAAACTCTCCTTTTATATTACAGACTACACAGGGGAAATACTACTCGCTTGTTTTAAGAGGGACTCTTGACAGAGAAGAAACTGCACAGTATAATATTTCAGTTACGGCTACAGATGAAGGAACCCCACTTCTATCAAAAACCACAGTTATAGCAATTCATATTTCTGATGTGAATGACAACGCGCCTCGATTTCAAGATTCTGCTATTAATGTTTACGTGAAAGAAAATAGTCCAGCTGGTGGTCAGATAGCGACTGTTTCTGCCCAAGATTATGACTATGGAGAGAACGCTCAGGTAACTTATTCATTACTCGATAGTCCCAGTGTCCCGTTATCGACAGCAATCAGCATAAACTCTGTGACTGGTGAAATATACAGCATGCAGACTTTCAACTATGAGCAGGTAAAAACCTTACACTTTCAAGTCATGGCAACAGACTCTGGTGTTCCTCCTCTGAGCAGTAACGCGACTGTAAATGTGTTTATTCTGGATGAGAATGACAACAGTCCAGTTATTTTACCGTCTTATTCTGAACCTGGATCATTTAATAGTGAGAACATTCCCTACTCTGCTGAAGCGGGATACTTTGTAGCCAAGATCAGAGCTGTTGATGCTGACTCTGGATATAACGCACTTCTGTCTTATCATCTAACTGAACCCAAAGGAACGAATCTCTTCCGCATTGGAAGCAGCACTGGAGAAATAAGGACTAAAAGACGAATGAGTGACAATGACTTAAAAACTCACCCTCTTCTTATCACAGTGTCTGATAATGGAGAGCCATCACTCTCAGCAACTATGTCCATGGATGTTGTGGTTGTTGAGAGTCTGGATGACATAAAGACATCATTCAGAGAAGTTCCTGTTAAAGAGGAGAGTTTTTCGGATCTGAATCTGTATCTGCTCATCGCTATTGTCTCAGTATCAGTCATCTTTTTACTGAGTCTGGTGGGTTTGATAGCAGTTAAATGCTACAGGACAGACAGCAGTTTCAGCAGGTACAGCGCTCCAGTGATCAGCACACATCCAGACGGAAGCTGGTCCTTCTCTAAATCCACACAACAGTACGACGTGTGTTTTAGTTCAGACACGATAAAGAGTGACGTAGTCGTTTTCCCCTCGCCATTTCCGCCAGCAGACGCGGAGTTGATCAGCATTAATAGTGGAGATACTTTTACGCGCACACAGACTCTTCCTACCTCCGAGAAGGTAAGATGTTGGTGATTTCTCTTTATGTAATATTATTAATTTGAAACACATTTTCAAGCTTTAAGAAGTTGTTTAGCTGTCATTACATTTAATTTTCATTATGTGTTCATAAATCTTTCATGTTATTGCAAATGATAGTAGGAGAAGAAAAAAATATTTTACGCGCACTACTCCTTTCATTGGGGGGAAATAAATAAATAGATATAGCTATGTCTCATTATTTGTTTGTGGTAAAAAGCTCATTGTTGTGTTTTTGTTATACTTTTAAGATATTTTTCATTCGAAACCAATCCGGTTGCATTTTTCTGAAATGGAATATCATGATGTGCTGACAAGTTGCCACCAGTGATGGAGGATTGTTTTATTATTTTTCACGATTTCCACTAATAGTGTACAAAAATTTGCTGCTTTATAGTATTTTAATTTTCTGTTTAGTTTGCAACTCACATTTCATATAAATTATAAGTCTAAATAGAGTTTAAAATCATGATTTTTGGGCGTGCAACAACTTGTAGAAGAATTCAGAACTGAGAGGCTGAATATCTTTGAGAAACGCAATCAACAAAATATTTGTTAAAAAACGTACTAAATGGAATGATATTCATTTCACTCATTGATGTAAACGATTCCAAATAATGTTACGTCCTTGGTGTCACAGATTTATTTTATTACAATTTTTTTTATTTTCTTTCACCGTAAAATTGTAGCAGGATGGAGT
This sequence comes from Sinocyclocheilus anshuiensis, assembly GCF_001515605.1. NCBI lineage: Eukaryota > Metazoa > Chordata > Actinopteri > Cypriniformes > Cyprinidae > Sinocyclocheilus > Sinocyclocheilus anshuiensis. The sequence goes on along the minus strand of NW_015557134.1, from coordinate 836,918 downwards.
ACAAAATGTGGGACAGAACTTTGCGTTATTTATTTATTATTATTATTATTATTATTATTGCAATTAAAATTAGTCCACAAAAGTTATCATAAAAAGCGTGTTCAAATACTTCTTCTTCTTTCGCATTTTCGTTCTTTTCTTAAAAGATGTTCTAAAGCAGAGTTCCTGTTTGAATTTCAGAACTTCTCACTGGACAGCGACAGTTGTTTTAATTGTGTATGTCTTCTCTTATACAACTGGAATTTTTATCATTACAGTTTGTTTTGTTAACGATTTAAACATGAACCAACTGAGCTAAGGTTTACTGCTTTAAGGATTTGCTGATTTATTTATTTATTCGTTTATTTTACCGCTTGCAAAATCTTTACACTTGTTTATGTTACGGATAGGCCTATTCAGTGTGGAAACTGATAGTGGACAGTTAACCTGATATTTAAGATAATCTCATCATCACACAAGCCCTTCTTTGCCTCGCTATTCTACTGTGTCGTGTAAGTGCGTTTAAAAAATACACTTTACAGAGTTTCTATGTCCTTTTATACTTGAAGCTTTTCCTGGAGCAACGTTAATAGTGCACTACAATTCCATTAGAAACCACCTGGAGCCGCTGTTAACCGTGAAAATTTTGCAAGACCAAAATTACTGGCTTATTTGTATGTCTCCTCCTTCCAAAGCACCAATCTTAACCTTCTCAAATCAGCGGTGTCTTCTGCGGTTGTGTAGTGAACCTTGTTCGAGCTGGTTTTGCTTGTTTTGGTTCAGTGTTTATTTGTTTCGTTTAAATCTTGAATTGTTGGTTTTAAGCAGAGATGAATCCATATGTTGGATCTATATGGACTGCGATTCTGCTGTCTTATTGTTGGACTTTATCTTCCGGTCAGATTGCATATTCTGTGTCGGAGGAAGTGAATGTGGGAGCCGTTGTCGGGAATATAGCAAAAGATCTTCACATCAATGTGCAGGAACTGGAACCTCGCATGTTTCAGATTGTATATGGAGCCAACAAAAGGTATTTTGGGGTGAATTTAAAGACTGGGACTCTGTTTGTGAATAATCGAATTGATCGAGAATCGCTCTGTTCTACTGATCAGAAATGCACGATGCTTTTAGAAGCAATGGCCCATAATCCATTGAGCTTGTATAGAATAGAAATACATATAATTGACATCAACGATAACGCGCCATCGTTTCCTATAAGCAGTCAGATACTGAATATAACGGAAGTCTCGTCTCCTGGAGAGAAATTTTCTCTTCCTTTGGCTGAAGATCCAGACTCGGGCAACAATGCGGTTAAAACCTACAAGCTTAGTGCCAACGAGCACTTTTCTCTGGATGTGCAGAACGTCGAACAGAGTGTCACTGTCGAACTGGTTCTGGTTAAAGCTTTAGATCGAGAAAAACAGCCTGCTATTCATCTAACACTGACTGCTGTTGATGGAGGGAAACCTGCAATGTCTGGAACATTAGAAATAATCGTTAATGTTTTGGATTTTAACGACAACTCCCCAGTTTTTAGCAAATCTATTTACAAAGTGAAAGTGAACGAAAATATTGCTCTGGGATCCCAAATCATCTCCCTTTCCGCTTCGGATTTAGATGAGGGAATAAATAGTGATATAACATTTTCTATTGTTAAGCAAGGAACTAGCAAAGCATCAGATTTATTTTCAATTAACCCCGACAGCGGACTTATAGCAGTTAAAGGTAATATAGATTATGAAGAAAATGCTGCTGTGGAATTGAGGGTGGAGGCCAAAGATAAAGGCCACCCTCCTAAGAGTTCACAGTGTAAGGTGTTAGTTGAAGTAGTTGATATGAATGACAATCCACCCGAGCTGATGGTGACTTCTTTGGCGAGTACTATTAAAGAGGATTCAAAAGTCGGAACAGCTGTGGCTCTTATTACAATATCTGATAAAGACGGAGGAAAAAATGGAATAGTGCATTGCAATATTGTGGGTCAGGTGCCGTTTAAGATCGAGTCCTCATATAAAAACTACTACTCTTTAGTTGTAGATGGACCACTGGACAGAGAAGAAATTGCGAATTATAATATCACAATAATAGCTTCAGACGAAGGGATTCCTTCACTCTCTAGTACCAGTGTTATCACAGTTCATATATCTGATGTGAATGACAACGCGCCACGCTTTCCAGAAGCTGTAAAGAACGTATATTTCAAAGAAAACAGTCCAGCAGGTGCCATTATAGCGACAGTGACTGCTCAAGATCCAGATATCAACGAGAATGCTCATATTTCGTATACTATAATTAGCAGAGACAAAACTGTCATTCCATTGGTCTCTACGATTGACATAAATAGTGAGAGCGGAGACCTGTACAGTAAACAATCATTTAACTACGAAGACCTTAAGTCATTTCAGTTTGTCGTTCAGACCACAGACTCAGGTGTTCCATCACTAAGCAGTAACTTAACAGTAAATGTGTTTATTCTGGATGAGAATGACAACAGTCCGGTTATTTTACCGCCTTATTCTGAACCTGGATCAGTTAATAGTGAGAACATTCCCTACTCTGCTGAAGCGGGATACTTTGTAGCCAAGATCCGAGCTGTTGATGCTGACTTACAGCGCTCCAGTGATCAGCACACATCCAGACGGAAGCTGGTCCTTCTCTAAATCCACACAACAGTACGACGTGTGTTTTAGTTCAGACACAATAAAGAGTGATGTAGTCGTTTTTCCCTCGCCGTTTCCTCCAGCAGACGCGGAGTTGATCAGCATTAATGGAGAAGATACTTTTTCGCGCACGCAAACCCTTCCGAGCACTGAGAAGGTAAGACATTGGATATTAGTTAACTTCTACTGCATTTAACTTACAAAAGTAATTTTTTTTAGCAACGTTAATGTTAAATTTTCTTTCTTTTTTTCGTTTAGATGTTTAAAAATAAATAGAAGGAAATTATCTTTTTCTCCCAATATTTAAAGTGTTTAAAAATAAAAGTTAATGCACACCCAAACTGATGTTAACAAGTAAAATACTGGATGCTGTTGATAAAGTGGAAAAAAGTAATATTTCCACGAATTTTTCACATGTTGTTGAGATGATACATTTTAGTTTTGTGAGTTATTCCAGCATCTCGTGACTCTTGGGACATATATATTCGTATCACTGTGCAGCTTTGGGATTTCATGACATAGTTATTTGCTTGTATTGCGTTTCTACTTTCTCAGTGACTTTGGTTTTGTACACTGCAAGACAGCGTATATTTCTTTCTTTTTTATTTATTTTGTATTTCAAATTTTTTTTTTGCATGTTGGAACAATTACATTTTGATACTATATTGCTGTTTGTTTGTTGATTTTTGTTTGTTTCGTGGCTTAACAGTAGCCTGTTTTGTTTTTAAAGAGCAAAAAAACTTCAGTACCACGGACAGTGTCAGTGACGTCGTATATTCCTTCTCAACATATTCTATTCTATCCTATTTACATTTTTTATTTTTGTTTCGTAATGACTGCGTAGATTTGAAGGCTTAGATTTGACTTAATTTAGGAGGTGATAAATTTGGCTCACTCTTTGTTTAAGAGAAAAATGTATGAAGTGACATAATTGTCTCTCCACTTTTACAACACGCGGTGGCACTGCAGACCATGACTTTGAGATTGATCTGAGCTCCTCCTTTACAGCATCAGAACAAGAGGAAATGCGTTGAAGGCGTGTAAATAACCAAGGCTTATAGTATTACTGCGTCGTGATGTCGGATTGTGTCGACAGAGGTCTGTTTAGTTGTTTCAATCGTTTTTACAGTAAATAATCGCAGGACATTTTGCTGCACAAAAATGGATAATACAAAATATTACAGCTTCTGGATCGTTTTATTTATGTCTTTATGGAAATCTTCGCTTGGCCAGATTGTCTATTCCGTCTCCGAGGAGGTAAATAAGGGAACTGTGATCGGGAATATAACAAAAGACCTGAAGATCAGTGCTCAGGAACTAGAAACCAGCATGTTTCAGATTATGCCTGGATCAAATGCAAAGTATTTTGATGTAAATGTGAAAACGGGCTCGCTGTTTGTCAAAGACCGGATTGATCGCGAGGAGTTGTGTGGCAGCAATCAGAAATGTGCATTAAATTTAGAGGCTCTTGCTCAAAATCCTCACAGATTTTATCGGCTTGAAATTATAGTCGTGGATGTGAATGACAATGCTCCCTTTTTTCCAGAAAGCACGTATGTTGTTAATGTTACAGAGATTGCAAATGAGGGGGACAGGTTTCCTCTACCAATTGCAAAAGATTCAGATGTTGGCAGTAATTCTCTGAAAGACTACAAACTCAGTTCAAATGAATATTTTTCTTTAGATATTCATAGCGGGCAAAAGAGTATGTTGGCTGAATTAGTGCTACAGAAAGCTTTAGACAGAGAGAAACAAGCTGTTATTCACTTAATACTCACCGCTATTGACGGAGGAAAACCTCCTAAATCTGGAACACTAAGTATTGTTGTTGACGTCATAGATGTTAACGATAATAAACCTATTTTCAGCAAACCTTTGTACAAAGTTAAAGTGAAGGAAAACTCACCGATCGGAACCAAAATAATCTCTGTTTCTGCCAGTGATTTGGATGAGGGCATCAATAGTGAAATTCAATATTCATTTCTTGGTCATGAAAATACCGATGAAACGAACCGGTTTACAATTAATTCCAAATCAGGGGAAATTGCTGTTCAAGGACAAATTGACTATGAAGAAGACTCTGCAATTGAACTGCGAGTTCAGGCGAGAGATAAAGGCAGTCCTCCTAAAAGTACACACTGTAAAGTTTTAATAGAAGTTGTGGATGAGAATGACAACGTACCAGAAATAGTTACGACTCCTCTGCTGGAAAGTGTGAAAGAAGATGCAAAACCGGGAACTGCAGTTGCTTTAGTCACAGTGTCTGATAAAGATGGAGGTAAAAATGGCATTGTACAGTGTGCTCTGAAAGGCTGGTTTCCTTTCAAGCTGGAGACATCATATAACAATCATTATTCTCTAGTGGTAGATGGACCTCTGGACAGAGAGAGTGCTTCTCTGTATAACATCACAATTACAGCTGCAGATGAAGGAACTCCGTCTCTTTCCAGCAGCACTGTTATAACTCTACATATCTCAGATGTTAACGACAATGCACCACATTTTCCAGCACCCGTTATTAATGCTTTTCTAAGGGAGAATGGTCAAGCTGGAGGTCTTGTGACAAAAGTGTCCGCTGATGATTCAGACACTGGTGAAAACGCAGAACTTTCATATTCACTGTTAGACAGTTCCAGCTCCAGTGTTCCTATAACAACACTGATAAATATAAACTCTTTAAGTGGAGACATATTCAGGTTGCAATCATTTAATCACGAAGAAACAAAACGATTCCAGTTTCAAGTTATGGCAACAGACTCTGGTGTTCCTCCTCTGAGCAGTAACGCGACTGTAAATGTGTTTATTCTGGATGAGAATGACAACAGTCCAGTTATTTTACCGTCTTATTCTGAACCTGGATCATTTAATAGTGAGAACATTCCCTACTCTGCTGAAGCGGGATACTTTGTAGCCAAGATCAGAGCTGTTGATGCTGACTCTGGATATAACGCACTTCTGTCTTATCATCTAACTGAACCCAAAGGAACGAATCTCTTCCGCATTGGAAGCAGCACTGGAGAAATAAGGACTAACAGACGAATGAGTGACAATGACTTAAAAACTCACCCACTTCTTATCACAGTGTCTGATAATGGAGAGCCATCACTCTCAGCAACTATGTCCATGGATGTTGTGGTTGTTGAGAGTCTGGATGACATAAAGACATCATTCAGAGAAGTTCCTGTTAAAGAGGAGAGTTTTTCGGATCTGAATCTGTATCTGCTCATCGCTATTGTCTCAGTATCAGTCATCTTTTTACTGAGTCTGGTGGGTTTGATAGCAGTTAAATGCTACAGGACAGACAGCAGTTTCAGCAGGTACAGCGCTCCAGTGATCAGCACACATCCAGACGGAAGCTGGTCCTTCTCTAAATCCACACAACAGTACGACGTGTGTTTTAGTTCAGACACAATAAAGAGTGATGTAGTCGTGTTCCCCTCGTCATTTCCGCCAGCAGACGCAGAACTGATCAGCATTGATGGAGAAGATACTTTTACGCGCACGCAAACCCTTCCGAGCACTGAGAAGGTAAGACATTGTAACTTGCTTCTGTAGTGCGTTTCACTTCTATTTTTACCCTAGATTTGTAAAATGAACATTTTAAAAACGATTATTTAGATTTTTTTTCTAAGGCCTATTAACTGTTTCTTTTTTCTTTCTTTTTTAAGTTTAGATCTTTATAAAACAAATAAAGTATTATGAACAAAAAATTACCTTTTTAAAAGTATTTAAAAATAATAATAAAAAAAAAAACGTGTAGGCTACCCAAACAAAAGATAAGTAAAACACTGGACGCTATTGACAAAGTCGAAATATTGCTTTAATTTTTCGCTAGTTGTTAAGATGATACGTTTTAGTTTTGCAAGTTATTTCGGCATCTCGTGGCTCTGGCGTATTTTTATTCGTATCACTGTGCAGCTTTGTTTTCATCTTAAAGTTTGATTTGCTTGTACTGCGTTTCTAATTTCTTTTTGACTTGGCTTTTGTACATTAAGTGTATATTTATAGATCTTTCTTTCTTTCTTTCTTTCTTTCTATGTTGTAACATTACCTTGTGATATCATACTACTCTTTGTTTCTTTATTTTTTTTTACTGCTTAACTGTAGTATTTTGTAAATCACTTCAGTACCACGGACAGCGAAAGTGACGTTTTTAGTTAATTCGTTTATTTATTATTATTTGTTGTTGATTAGTAATAATTGAGTCGACACGAATGTTTATGTTTCACTGTTTGAGTATGGTGATACCTTTAGTTTACGTTTTATTTTACAGAAAACTATATGAAGTAGAATCTCATTGTCTCTCCACTTCTACAACACGCGGTGACACTGCAGACCATGACTTTGAGATTGATCTGAGCTCCTCCTTTACAGCATCAGAACAAGAGGAAATGCGTTGAAGGCGTGTAAATAACCAAGGCTTATAGTATTACTGCGTCGTGATGTCGGATTGTGTCGACAGAGGTCTGTTTAGTTGTTTCAATCGTTTTTACAGTAAATAATCGCAGGACATTTTGCTGCACAAAAATGGATAATACAAAATATTACAGCTTCTGGATCGTTTTATTTATGTCTTTATGGAAATCTTCGCTTGGCCAGATTGTCTATTCCGTCTCCGAGGAGGTAAATAAGGGAACTGTGATCGGGAATATAGCAAAAGACCTGAAGATCAGTGCTCAGGAACTAGAAACCAGCATGTTTCAGATTATGCCTGGATCAAATGCAAAGTATTTTGATGTAAATGTGAAAACGGGCTCGCTGTTTGTCAAAGACCGGATTGATCGCGAGGAGTTGTGTGGCAGCAATCAGAAATGTGCATTAAATTTAGAGGCTCTTGCTCAAAATCCT
>NW_015557134.1:781507-826847 GCF_001515605.1 Sinocyclocheilus anshuiensis | reverse complement strand
TCTTTCTTTCTTTCTTTCTTTCTTTCTATGTTGTAACATTACCTTGTGATATCATACTACTCTTTGTTTCTTTATTTTTTTTTACTGCTTAACTGTAGTATTTTGTAAATCACTTCAGTACCACGGACAGCGAAAGTGACGTTTTTAGTTAATTCGTTTATTTATTATTATTTGTTGTTGATTAGTAATAATTGAGTCGACACGAATGTTTATGTTTCACTGTTTGAGTATGGTGATACCTTTAGTTTACGTTTTATTTTACAGAAAACTATATGAAGTAGAATCTCATTGTCTCTCCACTTCTACAACACGCGGTGACACTGCAGACCATGACTTTGAGATTGATCTGAGCTCCTCCTTTACAGCATCAGAACAAGAGGAAATGCGTTGAAGGCGTGTAAATAACCAAGGCTTATAGTATTACTGCGTCGTGATGTCGGATTGTGTCGACAGAGGTCTGTTTAGTTGTTTCAATCGTTTTTACAGTAAATAATCGCAGGACATTCTGCTGCACAATCATGGATGTTACAGAATCTTACGGCTTCTGGATCGTTGTATTTCTGTCTTTATGGAAATCTTCGCTTGGCCAGATTGTCTATTCCGTCTCCGAGGAGGTAAATAAGGGAACTGTGATCTAGCAAAAAGCAAAAGACCTGAAGATCAGTGCTCAGGAACTAGAAACCAGCATGTTTCAGATTATGCCAATGCAAAGTGCAAAGTATTTTGATGTAAATGTGAAAACGGGCTCGCTGTTTGTCAAAGACCGGATTGATCGCGAGGAGTTGTGTGGCAGCAATCAGAAATGTGCATTAAATTTAGAGGCTCTTGCTCAAAATCCTCACAGACTTTATCGGCTTGAAATTATAATTATAGATATGAATGACAATGCTCCATTTTTTCCGGACAGCACCTATATTCTCAATGTTACAGAGATCGCAAATGAAGGGGACAGATTTCCTCTTCCAACTGCAAAAGATTCAGATGTTGGCAGTAATTCTCTGAAAGACTACAATCTCAGTTCAAATGAATATTTTTCTATAGATGTTCACAGTGGGCAAAAGAGTATGTTGGCTGAATTAGTGCTACAGAAAGCTTTAGACAGAGAGAAACAAGCTGTTATTCACTTAATACTCACCGCTATTGACGGAGGAAAACCTCCTAAATCTGGAACACTGAATGTTGTTGTTAATGTCATGGATGTAAATGATAATAAGCCTATTTTCAGCAAACCTTTGTACAAAGTTAAAGTGAAAGAAAACACACCAATTGGAACCAAACTAGTTTCTGTTTCTGCCAGTGATTTGGATGAGGGCATCAACAGTGAAATTCAATATTCATTTCATGGAAATACCGATGAAATTAACCTGTTTAACATACATTTTAATTCGGGAGAAATTGTTGTTCAAGGTCAGATTGATTACGAGGAACACCCTGCAATTGAACTGCGTGTTCAGGCGAGAGATAAATGGATGTTGTGGTTGTTGAGAGTCTGGGTGACATAAAGACATCATTCAGAGAAGTTCCTGTTAAAGAGGAGAGTTTTTCGGATCTGAATCTGTATCTGCTCATCGCTATTGTCTCAGTATCAGTCATCTTTTTACTGAGTCTGGTGGGTTTGATAGCAGTTAAATGCTACAGGACAGACAGCAGTTTCAGCAGGTACAGCGCTCCAGTGATCAGCACACATCCAGACGGAAGCTGGTCCTGCTCTAAATCCACACAACAGTACGACGTGTGTTTTACTTCCGACACAATAAAGAGTGATGTAGTCGTTTTTCCCTCGCCATTTCTGCCAGCAGACGCGGAGTTGATCAGCATTAATGGAGAAGATACTTTTACGCGCACGCAAACCCTTTTGAGCACTGAGAAGGTAAGACATTGTAACTTGCTTCTGCATTGCATTTCACTTTTACCGGACCTGTTTTGTAAAATTAACATTTGAGTGACCATTAATTCGATTTATTTCTAAGCTATTTTAACAGTTTTTTTTTTGTTTTTGTTTTCTTGGTTTATATGTTTATAAAGTTTAGATGTTTATAAAATAAATAAAGTATTATGAACTAAAAATGAAATTTTATTTTAAGTATTTAAAAATAAAAATGTAACGCTTACCCAAACAAAAGATAAGTAAAATACTGGACGCGATTCACAAAGTCCAAATATTGCTTTAATGTTTCACTAGTTGCTCAAATGACACATTTTAGTTTTGGAAATTATTTCGGCATCTCGTGGCTCTGGCGTATGTTTATTCGTATCACTGTGCAGCTTTGTTTTCATTTTAAAGTTTGATTTGCTTGTAGCCTACTGCGTTTCTAATTTCTCTTTGACTTGGATTTTGTACACTATACGACAGTCTATATTTATTGACTGTTTCTTTCTTTCTTTCTTTCTTTCTTTCTTTCTTTCTTTCTTTCTTTCTTTCTTTCTTTCTTTTTATGTTGTAACAATTACCATGTGATATCATACATTTTCATGGCTCGTCTGTAATATTTCGTATTTAAAGAACAAAACCACCTCAGGACCATGGACAGCGATAGTGCCGTATTTTCCTTCTCAAGGTACATACAAGTATGTGCTTAAATACATAGCACATAGTCTTTGAATTAATTCATTTATTATTACTTGTATTTGTTGATTAGTAATAATTGAGTCGACACGAATGTTTATGTTTCACTGTTTGAGTATGGTGATACCTTTAGTTCACTTTTTCTTTTATAGAAAACTATATGAAGTAGAATCTCATTGTCTCTCCACTTCTACAACACGCGGTGGCACTGCAGACCATGACTTTGAGATTGATCTGAGCTCCTCCTTTACAATCAGAAATGTGCATTAAATTTAGTGGCTCTTGCTCAAAATCCTCACAGATTTTATCGGCTTGAAATTATAATTTTGGATATCAATGACAATGCTCCATTTTTTCTGGACAGCAATTATATTCTCAATGTTACAGAGGATGCAAATTTGGGGGAAAGATTTCCTCTACCAATTGCAAAAGTTTCAGATGTTCGCAGTAATTCTCTAAAAGACTACAAACTCAGTTCAAATGAATATTTTTCTTTAGATATTCATAGCAGTCAACAGAGTATATCTGCTGATTTAGTGCTACATAAAGCTTTAGACAGAGAAAAACAAGCTGTTATTCACGTAATACTCACCGCTATTGACGGAGGAAAACCTCCTAAATCTGGAACACTGAATGTTGTTGTTAATGTCATGGATGTAAACGATAATAAACCTATTTTTAGCAAACCTTTGTACAAAGTTAAAGTGAAAGAAAACACAATGATTGGAGCCAAAATTATTATTGTTTCTGCCAGTGATTTGGATGAGGGCATCAACAGTGAAATTCAATATTCATTTGTTGGACATGGATATACAGATGAACTGAAACGGGTTACAGTAAATTCTAACTCAGGGGAAATTGTTGTTCAAGGTCAGATTGATTACGAGGAACAGCCTGCAATTGAACTCCGTGTTCAGGCGAGAGATAAAGGCGTTCCTCCTAAAAGTACACACTGTAAAGTTTTAATAGAAGTTGTGGATGAGAATGACAACGTGCCAGAAATAGTTACGACACCTCTGCTGGAAAGTGTGAAAGAAGATGCTCATATAACAATCATTATTCTCTAGTGGTAGATGGACCTCTGGACAGAGAGAGTGCTTCTCTGTATAACATCACAATTACAGCTGCAGATGAAGGAACTCCGTCTCTTTCCAGCATCACTGTTATAACTCTACATATCTCAGATGTTAATGACAACGCACCACATTTTTCAGCACCTATTATTAATGCTTTTCTAAGGGAGAATGGTCAAGCTGGAGGTCTCATGACAAAAGTGTCCGCTGATGATTCAGACACTGGTGAAAACGCAGAACTTTCATATTCACTGTTAGACAGTTCCAGCTCCAGTGTTCCTATAACAACACTGATAAATATAAACTCTTTAAGTGGAGAAATATTCAGTTTGCAATCATTTAATCACGAAGAAACAAAAAGATTCCAGTTTCAAGTTATGGCAACAGACTCTGGTGTTCCTCCTCTGAGCAGTAACGCGACTGTAAATGTGTTTATTCTGGATGAGAATGACAACAGTCCAGTTATTTTACCGTCTTATTCTGAACCTGGATCATTTAATAGTGAGAACATTCCCTACTCTGCTGAAGCGGGATACTTTGTAGCCAAGATCAGAGCTGTTGATGCTGACTCTGGATATAACGCACTTCTGTCTTATCATCTAACTGAACCCAAAGGAACGAATCTCTTCCGCATTGGAAGCAGCACTGGAGAAATAAAGACAAAGAGACGAATGAGTGACAATGACTTAAAAACTCACCCACTTCTTATCACAGTGTCTGATAATGGAGAGCCATCACTCTCAGCAACTATGTCCATGGATGTTGTAGTTGTTGAGAGTCTGGATGACATAAAGACATCATTCAGAGAAGTTCCTGTTAAAGAGGAGAGTTTTTCGGATCTGAATCTGTATCTGCTCATCGCTATTGTCTCAGTATCAGTCATCTTTTTACTGAGTCTGGTGGGTTTGATAGCAGTTAAATGCTACAGGACAGACAGCAGTTTCAGCAGGTACAGCGCTCCAGTGATCAGCACACATCCAGACGGAAGCTGGTCCTTCTCTAAATCCACACAACAGTACGACGTGTGTTTTAGTTCAGACACGATAAAGAGTGATGTAGTCGTTTTCCCCTCGCCATTTCCGCCAGCAGATGCAGAACTGATCAGCATTAATGGAGAAGATACTTTTACGCGCACACAAACTCTTCCTACTGCGAAGGTAAGATCGTTGGGAATTTTTGTTGAATAATTAATTTTTCGAGGTGAATTATTGTTCTCAACTGTTCGAAATTAATTCTAACAGTTGCCATAATAGTGGGTTTGGTATTTACCACGTGGCTGTCTTGTTTTCAATTAACCTATTTTAAATTTGTTTTGATTCATTTACATTTTAATTTAGGCTATTTTATGGTCTTTGAATAACGTACTTTGATCAATTCAACCAGTTATCACGAGAAATCTTAGGCACTTAAAGGATGTTGCAAGCAAGTTGTAGTTTCTTACGAATTTGCAAAATGTGATTCTAAGGAAAACGTGCAATTTATAATAAAAAGTATGCTGCAAGCCTAACTACATCCCTCAGTGTGGCGTACGCATGCTGTAGAAATGTCGCTAATTTGCCAAAAACCTGTAATAGATGCGAATTTTCATGAGACTGTGTTAAATTAATCGGGTCTGTCTGGAGGATGTTTTCAAATGTTTTTCACGTTTTAATGCATTAGATTAAACACTGTGTTTAAAACTAATGTAGCCTAATAAAAAAAAAAAAAAATCTATAGGCTGTGTCAAGAAGACGCACATGATAGGCAATAATAGGAAATTAAAATGAAAATACAAGATGCAGCGGCGAAAACGATGGTTAATCTCAGACTCTGGTGTTCCTCCTCTGAGCAGTAACGCGACTGTAAATGTATTTATTCTGGATGAGAATGACAACAGTCCGGTTATTTTACCGCCTTATTCTGAACCTGGATCAGTTAATAGTGAGAACATTCCCTACACTACTACTACTACTACTACTACTACTACTACTACTACTACTACTACTACTACTACTACTACTACTACTACTACTACTACTACTACTACTACTACTACTACTACTACTACTACTACTACTACTACTACTACTACTACTACTACTACTACTACTACTACTACTACTACTACTACTACTACTACTACTACTACTACTACTAATAATAATAATAATAATACAACTTGCAATTACAGCCTTGAATGCTTCATCCATTCAACTTTCCAGACGTGTTTTTCCTCTATGATATTAAAACCTCTGGCCTATTCACCGTATCACAGTGCAGCTCTCTCAGTAGGTTATTATTTTGTTGTAACAAAGTTCTTTTATGACCTGTTAATCGACCACTGCTTTTTACAGAATTTGCATTCTATCGTAACATGCTTCACTTTCTTTCTTTTGGATGACAGTCTGTTTGTTTCCCGTTTTATTAGATTATTCATGTGTTGATGCTGCTAGTAGCCTAAATAATAATATTCGGTGGTGTATTTTTGCTTTGCTTTTCTGCATTGGATTACTTTGAATATTACTATTGTTGTTGTGTCACTGTTGTTTCTCACTTTAACGTTTTTGTAAATAGAATTTTTCTAGTAGGTTATGGCATAGTTTCAGCACATGGTGTCACTACAGACCGTAAGATAAAAGTCTAGTCTTTACTCTTGCGCCTCTCTCTCTCTCTCTTTCTCTCTCTCTCTCTCTCTCTCTCTCAGAATCTTGGTATTAGTGCATCTGCAGTTGAGACATGATGATCTCTATTTCGCCTCGTGTTTTCTGAATGCAAAGAAAACTATTAGATTCTCTCGCGTTTATATTTTTTTCTGTTCACAAGCCAGTTGCAAATGACCATCATGGGCTTTTTGGGATATTTCGACTGTGGATTGATATTTTTCCTTTTTTTGTTGGATTCTGCGTTTGCTCAGATCGTCTATTCCGTACCGGAAGAGGTAAATAAGGGGACAGTTGTTGGGAATATAGCGAGAGACCTGAACTTGAATGTTCATGAACTGGAATCTCGTATGTTTGAGATTGTGTCTGGATCAAATAAGAAGTATTTTGATGTAAATCTGAAAACTGGCGTGCTGTTTGTTAATGAAAGAATTGACCGCGAAGAGTTATGTTTGTCGAATCAGAAATGCTCTTTGAATATAGAGGCCCTTGCTACAAATCCTCATCGTCTTTACAGAGTGGAGATTAAGATCTTGGATATAAACGACAATGCGCCACGTTTTCCTGTTAAAGTATTTACTGTGAATATCAGTGAAAACGCAAGCCCTGGAGAGAGATTTCCTCTCCCTGTAGCCGAGGACTCTGATGTTGGCAGTAATTCGCTGAAAGAATACAAACTGAGTCCGAATGAACATTTCAGTCTAGATACACAGAGTGAAGACCAGAGTGTGTCTGCTGAGTTAGTGCTGAACAAAGCTTTAGATCGAGAGAAACAAGCGACAATTAAGTTAGTTCTCACTGGAGTAGATGGAGGAAAGCAACCTAAATCGGGGACGGTAAATATTATTATAACCATAATGGATAATAATGATAATAATCCAGTGTTTAGTCAACCTCTTTACAAAGTCAAACTAAAGGAAAATGTTGCTGGTGGAACAAAAGTTTTATCTGTGTTTGCCTCTGATTTAGATGAAGGCATAAACAGTGAAATGCTGTATTCATTTGTTGGTCATGGGAAGAGAAAAGACCTTTTTTCCATTATCCCCGAGACTGGAGATATTGTTGTAATAGGGCAAATTGATTACGAAGAGAATCCTGCCATTGAGTTACGAGTTCAAGCGAAAGATAAAGGCAGCCCACCAAAGAGCACACATTGTAAAGTTTTAATAGAAATTATGGATGAAAATGATAATGCACCAGAGATAAATGTTACTCCACTGCTGGAAAGTGTGAAAGAAGACACAACGTCAGGAACCGCAGTTGCTTTAGTCACAGTGTCTGATAAAGATGGGGGTAAAAATGGCATTGTACACTGTGCTCTGAAAGGCTCGTTTCCTTTCAAACTGGAGACATCATATAACAATCATTATTCTCTAGTGGTAGATGGACCTCTGGACAGAGAGAGTGCTTCTCTGTATAACATCACAATTACAGCTGCAGATGAAGGAACTCCGTCTCTTTCCAGCAGCACTGTTATAACTCTACATATCTCAGATGTTAATGACAATGCTCCACATTTCCCAGCACCCGTCATTAACGCTTTTCTACGTGAGAATGGTCAAGCTGGAGGTCTCGTTACAAAAGTGTCCGCTGATGATTCAGACACTGGTGAAAACGCAGAACTTTCATATTCACTGTTAGACAGTTCCAGCTCCAGTGTTCCTATAACAACACTGATAAATATAAACTCTTTAAGTGGAGACATATTCAAGTTGCAATCATTTAATCACGAAGAAACAAAACGATTCCAGTTTCAAGTTATGGCAACAGACTCTGGTGTTCCTCCTCTGAGCAGTAACGCGACTGTAAATGTGTTTATTCTGGATGAGAATGACAACAGTCCAGTTATTTTACCGTCTTATTCTGAACCTGGATCATTTAATAGTGAGAACATTCCCTACTCTGCTGAAGCGGGATACTTTGTAGCCAAGATCAGAGCTGTTGATGCTGACTCTGGATATAACGCACTTCTGTCTTATCATCTAACTGAACCCAAAGGAACGAATCTCTTCCGCATTGGAAGCAGCACTGGAGAAATAAGGACTAACAGACGAATGAGTGACAATGACTTAAAAACTCACCCACTTCTTATCACAGTGTCTGATAATGGAGAGCCATCACTCTCAGCAACTATGTCCATGGATGTTGTAGTTGTTGAGAGTCTGGATGACATAAAGACATCATTCAGAGAAGTTCCTGTTAAAGAGGAGAGTTTTTCGGATCTGAATCTGTATCTGCTCATCGCTATTGTCTCAGTATCAGTCATCTTTTTACTGAGTCTGGTGGGTTTGATAGCAGTTAAATGCTACAGGACAGACAGCAGTTTCAGCAGGTACAGCGCTCCAGTGATCAGCACACATCCAGACGGAAGCTGGTCCTTCTCTAAATCCACACAACAGTACGACGTGTGTTTTAGTTCAGACACAATAAAGAGTGATGTAGTCGTGTTCCCCTCGTCATTTCCGCCAGCAGACGCAGAACTGATCAGCATTGATGGAGAAGATACTTTTACGCGCACACAAACTCTGCCTACCACTGGGAAGGTAAGACATGTTGAAAACTTTTGCTGAATGATACATTTTTCGAGCTGAATTATTGTTCTGAATTACTGTCCGCAATTAATTCCGATACATGGTAAATAATCGTTTTGCTATTAACCAAGTTCCTGTTTTATTTTTCACTTCACGTATTTTTATTTTTTATTTTTTTTGGTTTTGATGAAACTTGATTTTTTTTCTTTGTTCTTATGCCTTGTGGCCTTCGAATACGGACAATGATTAATCTAACCTGTTATCACGAGAAAATGTAGGCCTAAGGATATCACAAGCAACTTGCAATTTATTGTGATTCAAAGGAAAACGTGTAAATTGTTATATAAAGTAAACATGAAGTTGCACCCCTAAACACAACCCTCAGTGGGGCGTAAGTAGGTTGTACAAATGTCGCCAATTTGCCAAAACGTAAAACAGTCATGAATTTTCAAGAGACTGTGTTGGATTAATCTGGATCTGTCTGGTGGATGTTTTAATCGTGTTTTTACATTTTCGTGCTTCAAATTGAACACTTTGTATTTAAAATTAATACAATCGAAATAATATATAAAACAGAAAATTCTCTATGTCAAGATGATAGGCAATTAAAATGCAAAATGAAACGCCGAAAACGAATATCAATCTCTATTATTATTATTATTATTATATTAAATATTAAAACATTTGACCTTATTCACAGTTTTACTGTGCAGCTTTTTTAGTTGATCATTATTTTGTAATAAAATTATGTTATTAACTGTTAATCGACCACTGATTTTTACAGAGTTTGCATTTATCTTAATATGCTTCACGTGCTTCTTTTGGACGACATTGTTTGCCGTTTTATTAGATCATTCAAGTGTTGAGACTGCTAAGTAACATTATATCGTGGTGTATTTTTGCTTCGCTTTTGTATTGGGTTACTTTGAATATTATTGTTGCTGTTGTTGTGTCATCCCAATACATTGTTATTTCTCACTTTAAATCTTTTGCAAGTAGAATTTTTCTAGTAGGCTATGGCATAGTTTTAGCACATGGTGTCACTACAGACCGTCAGATAAAGGTTTAGTCTTTACTCTGAAGCCTCTCTCTCTCTCTCTCTCTCTCTCGCTCTCTCAGAATCGTGGTGTTAGTGTCTCTGCTTTTCAGACATGATGGTTTCTATTTCGTCTCGTGTTTCCTGAATGCAAAAGAGAAATACTCGTGTTTACATTTTTTCTGTCGTCAGGCCACTTGTGAATGACCATCATGGTTTTTAAGGGATATTTCAAATGCGGATTTATATTTTCCCTTTTTTTGTTGGATTCTGCGTTTGCTCAGATCGTCTATTCCGTACCGGAAGAGGTAAATAAGGGGACAGTTGTTGGGAATATAGCGAGAGACCTGAACTTGAATGTTCATGAACTGGAATCTCGTATGTTTGAGATTGTGTCTGGATCAAATAAGAAGTATTTTGATGTAAATCTGAAAACTGGCGTGCTGTTTGTTAATGAAAGAATTGACCGCGAAGAGTTATGTTTGTCGAATCAGAAATGCTCTTTGAATATAGAGGCCCTTGCTAAAAATCCTCATCGTCTTTACAGAGTGGAGATTAAGATCTTGGATATAAACGACAATGCGCCACATTTTCCTGTTAAAGAATTTACTGTGAATATTACCGAAATCGCAAGCCCTGGAGAGAGATTTCCTCTCCCTGTAGCCGAGGACTCTGATGTTGGCAGTAATTCGCTGAAAGAATACAAACTGAGTCCGAATGAACATTTCAGTCTAGATACACAGAGTGAAGACCAGAGTGTGTCTGCTGAGTTAGTGCTGAACAAAGCTTTAGATCGAGAGAAACAAGCGACAATTAAGTTAGTTCTCACTGGAGTAGATGGAGGAAAGCAACCTAAATCGGGAACATTAAATATTTGTATAAACGTCATGGATGTTAATGACAATAATCCAGTGTTTAGTCAACCTCTTTACAAAGTCAAATTGAGGGAAAATGTTGCTACTGGTACTACAATTTTATCTGTGTTTGCTTCTGATTTGGATGAAGGAATAAACTGCGAAATTCAGTACTCGATTGTGGGTCATGTGAAGAAGCAAGACCTATTTACCATTATCCCCGAAACTGGAGATATTGTTGTAATAGGGCAAATAGATTACGAGGTAAATCCAGCGATTGAGTTACGAGTTCAAGCGAAAGATAAAGGCAGCCCACCAAGAAGCACACAATGTAAAATTTTAATAGAAGTTGTGGATGAAAATGACAATGCACCAGAAATAACTGTGACTTCTCTTCTGGAAAGTGTGAAAGAAGACACAAATTCAGAAACTGCAGTTGCTTTAGTCACAGTGTCTGATAAAGATGGGGGTAAAAATAGTTAAATGCTACAGGACAGACAGCAGTTTCAGCAGGTACAGCGCTCCAGTGATCAGCACACATCCAGACGGAAGCTGGTCCTTCTCTAAATCCACACAACAGTACGACGTGTGTTTTAGTTCAGACACGATAAAGAGTGACGTAGTCGTGTTCCCCTCGCCATTTCCGCCAGCAGATGCAGAACTGATCAGCATTGATGGAGAAGATACTTTTACACGAACCCAAACTCTTCCGAGCACTGAGAAGGTAAGAAGATTTTGGAAACCTAGTTGTGTTAAAAAAAGTTAGAAATCAGTTCTATGGAGATTTATGTAAGTATGTATATTTGTTATTTATTTACTCATTTATTGTTTTAGTACTTGATGCGTTGGATTTGAGTCAAGCTGTTGCTGTCGCTTCTTTTAATTAATTTCGCTGAACTGAATTCCATTGCCTTTGTCGTCGTTGCTATTATTAAGTGACAGAAAAAAAGACAAGTATAAATAAACGGTCGTAGACAAAATGCAATAAAATGCGCTTTATGAATAACAAAGACAATATCGAAGTCTTAAGGTGGTGTTATCCTATAACAGTTTTCAGCACCATGGACAATGAACATTTCGTCCTCGCTTTTCTCTCCGTACATTTTGGTCATCTCGGTTATTTTATTTAATGTTTTATTTGTTAGGGACAGATACAATAAACATAGATGAAAATGTAAAAAACAATCATCCCATGCATGTACCATAGTGCTTGTAGCCGAAGCTAATTTGCAACACTTGTCCCTAGGAGGGCTTTTATAAATTACAATTACAATAAACAAGTAATGCACAAATTTATAATATAAATACACTAAACATGACTACAGGTTTGTTGATGTATCAACCAAGATTTCGTGGCTTTCTTCAAATAATTATAATTTACAGTAGATTTTAAATCGTCCGGTAATGCATTCCAAAATTGTACACCTTTCACTGAGAGAACAGTCTGAGCAAATGATGTTTTACAATGTATAACTTTACAGTTTCCACTAGAAGCCGCTCTAGTGGATCTACTGCTTCCCTGCAATCTCTCGAAAAATGTACATAAGGGCATAGGAGCAAGACCATTTAAACATTTAAACACAAACTTTACATAATGAAAAAAGACAAAGTGAGCAAAGCTCAAAATCTTGTATTTGCTTAGGATCTGACAATGATGGTATCTTATTTGCTTTCTATCTAAAATTTTCAAAGCTCTATTGTAAAGACATTTAACCTGATTAATTATAGATTGATTTGTCTGAGACCAAATGGCTAATCCATATGCCATGTGTGATAATATCATCGAATTTAAAAACAAAAAAGCATGATCATATGTTAAACAATTTCGTATTATTTTAAAGCTGGTAAGATTTGCTTTAATCGTTTTACGCAACTTTTTAACATGACTTTTAAAATTTAACTGAGAATCTACAATCATACCAAGATATTTTTCTTCTGCTACTTGTTCTATAATCTCATCTTTAATTCTAATGTTTAATGATTCTGTTACCGGTAATTTTCTTATTGAAAAGCATATGGACTTTGTCTTTTTAGTATTTAAAGTTAAAAAAGAGGCATCAAGCCAAGCTGACACTTTCTCTAAATTTCTTGTCAACTTTTCTTCAATTTCCATACAGTTCCTACCAGATACGTAGACAACCGTGTCATCAGCATACATTTGAAGACTCGCATCAGGACACACTTCTGGAAGATCATTAATATAAATGCTAAAAAGAATCGGACCCAAAATTGTTCCCTGAGGAATTCCTATATCAATATTATGAGGAACTGACTTACAATTATCAATGACAACACTTTGTTCACGATTTTTTAAAATACGAATCAAACCATAACAGACATTGTTTTGATATATTATACTTTGTTATTTTTTACATTAAAATATTATGATTAATATTATGATTTACGGTATCAAATGCCTTTTTCAGATCCAGGAATACTGCACCAACTTTAAATCCTTTATCGAGTGACCGCTTAATATTTTCTAATAATAAGCAAGTAGCAGTTTCTGTAGAATGGTTATGTCTAAAACCAAATTGTAAAGGGTGTAAAAGATTATTAGTCTCTAAGTGCTGCAAAAATTGTTCTGATGCAACCTTCTCCAGCACTTTAGAAAGAACCGGGAGAAGACTAATTGGTCTATAGTTAATTATATAATAATTAGGTTAGATGTAGATACATTCTATTTTGTCTGATTCCTACAACCAACAGAATGTATTCCCTTTTTAACAAGTGCTGGGGATATTTACAGACGTAAGTGTGTTGATTGCATTTATACTTTGCAATTAACAAATCCCATTCTTTAAAGAATAAATTTATACTCTGGTAAATTGCAATTTAAATAAAATATCTTAAATAATTATGCAGTTAAAACGCGCGATGTCGCTGCAGACCACGAATTGAAAGCACTCCTTTTATTAAAATGAGGCTCCTCCCTTACAGTGGAAGAGCAACCACGTATATACTGTAGTCATGTGGAATTGATAAGGTATTATACAGGCTTCAGAGACTAATGTCCTGGCAGCAACGAGACAAAAAACTGCGTTTTTTAAACGGATTCATATTTGAGGCTTTGAAGAAACGGTTATGGAAAGCTTAAGATATCTGTGCGTCATAACAGCTCTGCATTTTTGTTTATGGCGATCTTCATGCGGCAAGATTATCTATTCGGTCTCGGAGGAAGTAAATAAGGGAACTGTTGTCGGAAATATAGCAAAGGATCTCAAGATCAGTGTTCTGGAATCTCGTATCTTGCAGCTTGTATCTGGATCCAACAGGAAATATTTTGATGTGGATTTAAAAACGGGAGCGTTGTTTGTGAATGAAAGAATTGACCGGGAGGAGTTATGCTTCTATCTTCAGCAGTGTGCTCTTAATTTGGAGGCTGTTGTTCAAAATCCTCATAGCCTGTATCGAATTGAAATAAATGTTCTGGATGTTAATGATATTGCTCCATATTTTGTGGACAGCGTTATAACGATAAACATTACAGAGGATGTTGTTCCAGGGGAGAGATTTAATCTTCCTGTAGCTGAAGATAACGACATTGGCATTAATACACTGAAAGACTACAACCTGAGCAAGAATGAACACTTTTCTATTGACGTGCAAACTGAAGAGCAGAGTGTGTCTGCTGAATTAGTGCTCCAAAAACCTTTAGATCGCGAAAAACAATGGGTAATTCCTCTTGTACTGACAGCGATCGATGGAGGAAAGCCTGCAAAGACTGGCACATTAAGTGTAATAGTTAATGTAATTGATATAAACGACAACAAGCCTGTCTTCAGCAAACCTTTGTACAAGATAAAGGTGAGTGAAAACGTTTCTGTTGGTACAAGAATCATCTCTTTGACTGCTACTGATTTGGACGAGGGCACCAACAGTGACATTATTTACTCAATAGCTGAACATGGAAACATAAAAAAGCAAAGTCTATTCACTGTGGTTCCTGAAACTGGGGACATTGTTGTGAAGGGTCAAATAGACCATGAGATAAATGCTGCAATTGAATTGCGAGTTCAGGCGAGAGATAAAGGCAGCCCACCAAAGAGCACACAATGTAAAGTTTTAATAGAAGTTATGGATGAAAATGATAATGCACCAGAGATAATTGTGACTTCTCTTTTGGAAAGTGTGAAAGAAGACACAAATTCAGGAACTGCTGTTGCTTTAGTCACAGTGTCTGATAAAGATGGAGGTAAAAACGGCATTGTACACTGTGCTCTGAAAGGCTCGTTTCCTTTCAAACTGGACACGTCATATAACAATCATTATTCTCTAGTGGTAGATGGACCTCTGGACAGAGAGAGTGCTTCTCTGTATAACATCACAATTACAGCTGCAGATGAAGGAACTCCGTCTCTTTCCAGCAGCACTGTTATAACTCTACATATCTCTGATGTTAACGACAATGCTCCACATTTCCCAGCACCAGTTATTAAGGCTTTTCTAAGGGAGAATGGTCAAGCTGGAGGTCTCATGATAAAAGTGTCCGCTGATGATTCAGACACTGGTGAAAACGCAGAACTTTCATATTCACTGTTAGACAGTTCCAGCTCCAGTGTTCCTATAACAACACTGATAAATATAAACTCTTTAAGTGGAGAAATATTCAGTTTGCAATCATTTAATCACGAAGAAACAAAGAGATTTCAGTTTCAAGTTATGGCAACAGACTCTGGTGTTCCTCCTCTGAGCAGTAACGCGACTGTAAATGTGTTTATTCTGGATGAGAATGACAACAGTCCGGTTATTTTACCGCCTTATTCTGAACCTGGATCAGTTAATAGTGAGAACATTCCCTACTCTGCTGAAGCGGGATACTTTGTAGCCAAGATCCGAGCTGTTGATGCTGACTCTGGATATAACGCACTTCTGTCTTATCATCTAACTGAACCCAAAGGAACGAATCTCTTCCGCATTGGAAGCAGCACTGGAGAAATAAGGACTAACAGACGAATGAGTGACAATGACTTAAAAACTCACCCACTTCTTATCACAGTGTCTGATAATGGAGAGCCATCACTCTCAGCAACTATGTCCATGGATGTTGTGGTTGTTGAGAGTCTGGATGACATAAAGACATCATTCAGAGAAGTTCCTGTTAAAGAGGAGAGTTTTTCGGATCTGAATCTGTATCTGCTCATCGCTATTGTCTCAGTATCAGTCATCTTTTTACTGAGTCTGGTGGGTTTGATAGCAATTAAATGCTACAGGACAGACAGCAGTTTCAGCAGGTACAGCGCTCCAGTGATCAGCACACATCCAGACGGAAGCTGGTCCTTCTCTAAATCCACACAACAGTACGACGTGTGTTTTAGTTCAGACACAATAAAGAGTGATGTAGTCGTGTTTCCTTCGACCTTTCCACTGCCAGATGCAGAACTAATCAGCATTAATGAAGGAGACACATTTAATAGGACTCAAACACTTCCAAGCACTACCAAGGTAAGATAAAACTTAAATTTCACAGTTCGAAAACATCATCATAGTGAACTTTTTGTAGCTTAGTAACTTTTTACTACCGTATCAAGCAAATATGTGATTTTAGTACATGGAGCATTTCAGCTTCACATATCATTCCAAAGGCCATAGTATCTGTAGGGCTATGTGGTCTCATATTTTTCAGTTGTATAGGAAATTGTGCATGTTCAAATGTATGTGTACACACAGAGATTGTTTTATACTTTCCGTCTTTAGGATGAGACGTTAAACCGAGGTCCTGACTCTCTGTGGTCATTAAAAATCCCAGGATGGTCTTCAAAAAAAGAGTAGGGGTGTAACCCCGGCATCCTGGCCAAATTCGCCCATTGGCCTCTGACCATCATGGCCTCCTAACCATCCCCATATCTGCTGATTGGCTTCATCACTCTGTCTCCTCTCCACCAATAAGCTTGTGTGTGGTGGGCGTTCTAGCGCAATATGGCTGCCTTCGCATCATCCAGGTGGATGCTGCACACTGGTGGTGGTTGAGGAGATTCCCCCCTTCTATGTAAAGCGCTTTGAGTGGCCAGAAAAGTGCTATATAAATGTAAGGAATTATACTTTACTCCAGTGTTACATAATTCTTCTGTTGGCTTTTAAATGTGTTATATCTCGGTAGTGCTACCTAGGTGTAAATAGGATTCACTTAATAACCTTGGTGTCACTGCTGCTCAAATTGTAAATATCTGTAGTTAAATTCCACCCATTTGCCATCAAATGCAATGGATTACGTTAAAAATGTCAGATCAGGGCTGATGCAATGGCAAATAAGCGTTGCATTTCCCATGTTAGAATTTCTTAACACTGAAAAAATGAATAGGTTCACTTAAGTGAAAGCATATACTCTTGTCAAGTCTTGAACTTTGTTCCATGGAGTCAAAAGGAGGCTACATTTTGAAAATATGGCGAAGGATTGAATCTCTGTGAAGGACGGGTGAATTTAAAAGACAATTAAAATTGTAATGAAAATCTGTGTTGTAAACAAACCAATAGCCTAAGCATTAACGAAAAATACTTTTTTAGGCAACAGCACGTTAATAATCAATACAATATACAACAATTGATAGTTGATTTATATTGTCTGTGTTTTTTAGATGACTAATTGATTGATTAATTAATTAATTAATTAATCTGCGTTAAAATCAATAAAATATACTTTTTCAATAAACTAATGTTTTCAACATTTAGCTAATTAATTTCATCATGATTCTGGATACAAGTAATAATTTAAGTGTGTTGCAAATGTATTCAAAGGATCCAGTTCCATTCATAATACGAGAACAAAAAAAGTTTTCTCATGCTTTCTCTAACATTAACAGTTTGCCCGAATGTTATATAGAATTCACACAAAATCATTAACTGTATACTGTACTGACTTACTGTATTCTGAACTCCTGCGCGTTTGTTGTTGATATAGCTTATGCAAACTTCTTCAGACTAGCAAAGCTCTTTCGGGGTTTATGTTAATTTACAATACGTGGTTATTTTCTTAAGTGATGCTGCATGTTTGTGTGGTTTCGCCACACAGAACCGCACGTACTCCGCGTGGTGTCACTGTAGACCGCTAAACTTGAATATTTCCATATACCGTCTCAACTCCGCCTACGATTTCGCTGAGTGACGTCCTGTAACCGAGCGTCACGGTCTGGATGCTTTTCGTGGCGTGTTTCCGTGAGTCTCATTCTTCATTGTGTCTACAAAGTTTTGATGTTCTTTTGATCACCTTTGTATTGTTTTGATCACGTTGCCATCTCAAACGGAAGGATGGCAGACAGGAAGGACTTAAGGTTCCCACATATTACTTTCCTCTGGCTCGTGATGTGTGTTTCAGTGCCAGTGGATGGTCAGATTGTCTACTCCGTGTCCGAGGAAGTAAATATCGGAACTGTCGTCGGAAATGTGGTGAAGGACATGAATTTAAACGTCCAGGATTTGGAATCGCGGGCATTTCAGCTTGTATTCGGCACGAGGACGAGGTATTTTGATGTGAATCTGAAATCTGGCGTCTTGTACGTTGCTGAAAGAATTGACCGCGAGCAGCTATGTCCTAATACTCCATCCTGTTCCTTGAATTTTGAGGCGATAGTAAACCATCCTCTCAGTCTGAGTCGAGTGATAGTTAACGTTAATGATGTGAATGACAATTCTCCTGCATTCCCTGTTGAAATTCAGGTTTTGAATATCTCTGAATCAGTGCAGCCAGGAGCTACATTTTCCTTGATCAGTGCAGTGGATGAAGATGTAGGGACTTTCTCTATTAAAAGCTATAACCTGAGTCCTAATGAACATTTCTCATTAGAAGTAAACCAGGGTGGTGAACATGGCATGTCTGCAGAGCTAATCCTTCGAAAAGCTTTAGATAGAGAGAAAGAACCTGTAATTCGACTAGTATTGACTTCTTTCGATGGAGGGAATCCATCCAGGTCAGGCACATTGCAAATTATTGTCAATGTTTTAGATATTAATGATAATGCTCCAGTGTTTAGCAGTCCTCTTTATAAAGTCCGTGTGACAGAGAACACACCAAAAGGAACTAAGATTATCAAACTAAATGCCACTGACATGGATAAAGGTCCAAATGGGGAGGTAACATATTTATTTAGCAGTCATGGTCAGGAAAAAAATCTTGATGTATTTGCAATCAGCCCTGATTCAGGGGAGCTCAAGGTAAAAGGAAATATTGATTTTGAGGACAAAGCTTTTTATGAACTTAGAATAGAGGCCCATGATAAGGGGCTTTCCCCGATGACGGTTAATTGTAAAGTACTAATTGAAGTCATAGATGTTAATGACAATGCACCAGAAATAGTAATAACGTCCCTGCTGTCTTCTTTAAGGGAAGATGCAAAATCTGGCACTGCTGTGGCTCTGGTCACAGTTTCCGATAAGGATGGTGGAATGAATGGGAAAGTGAGTTGTAAGCTGCTGGGAAATGTACCTTTCAAACTCGAGTCTTCCTACAAGAATTATTACTCTGTTGTTTTGGAAGGCCAGCTTGACAGGGAAAACATGTCCAAGTATAATGTAACCCTCGTAGCAGTAGATGAAGGAACCCCACCACTTTCCAGCACCAGTGTAGTTTATGTTGACGTTTCAGATGTGAATGACAATCCTCCACAATTTAACAAAAAAACTATTTCTGTCTATGTAAAAGAAAACACTCCCCCGGGAACCCTCATTTACACAGTGTCAGCAGTTGACAGAGATTCAAATGAAAACGCTGAAATTTCTTATTCCATTGTGGATAACAAAGCAAACATAAATGCTGTTAGTGTTAACTCATTGACAGGCCAGTTGTATAACCTACAGTCTTTCAATTTTGAAGAACAGAAAACACTTAGTTTCCATGTTCAGGCAACAGACTCTGGTATTCCTCCTCTGAGCAGTAACGCGACTGTAAATGTGTTTATTCTGGATGAGAATGACAACAGTCCGGTTATTTTACCACCTTATTCTGAACCTGGATCAGTTAATAGTGAGTACATTCCCTACTCTGCTGAAGCGGGATACTTTGTAGCCAAGATCAGAGCTGTTGATGCTGACTCTGGATATAACGCACTTCTGTCTTATCATCTAACTGAACCCAAAGGAACGAATCTCTTCCGCATTGGAAGCAGCACTGGAGAAATAAAGACTAAGAGACAAATGAGTGACAATGACTTAAAAACTCACCCACTTCTTATCACAGTGTCTGATAATGGAGAGCCATCACTCTCAGCGACTATGTCCATGGATGTTGTGGTCGCTGAGAGACTGGATGACATAACGACATCATTCAGAGAAGTTCCTGTTAAAGAGGAGAGTTTTTCCAATCAGAATCTGTATCTGCTCATTGCTATTATCTCAGTAGCAGTTACTTTTTTACTAAGTCTTGTGGGTTTGATAGCAGCTAAATGCTACAGGACAGATGGCAGTTTCAGCAGGTACAGTGCTCCAGTGATCAGCACACATCCAGACGGAAGCTGGTCCTACTCCAAATCGACGCAACAATATGACGTTTGTTTTAGCTCAGACACAATGAAAAGCGACATGGTGGTTTTCCCTTCGCCATTTCCTCCTGCAGAGGCTGAACTGATCAGCATTCATGGAGAAGATACTTTTACACGAACCCAAACTCTTCCTACTACTGGGAAGGTGAGCATTATTTA
This sequence comes from Sinocyclocheilus anshuiensis, assembly GCF_001515605.1. Lineage (NCBI taxonomy): Eukaryota > Metazoa > Chordata > Actinopteri > Cypriniformes > Cyprinidae > Sinocyclocheilus > Sinocyclocheilus anshuiensis. The sequence continues at coordinate 806,519 of NW_015557134.1, read as the reverse complement.
AGACCTCAGTTTATAAAGTTGCTGAAATTACACTTATATGGACTATTCGTATATTCACTATATGCATGCTTTTTTAAATAGTGGGATATTAGCACATATTTAGTTTATAGAAAAATATAGAAGTGGAGCAAAACATCATTCACTTTTCTAGCTTGATATTATTGCTGAAAATGTGGTTCATGCACATGTGATGCAACTTACAGCACAAAGCCTGTGTTTACATTGAGTTTACCCAAAATAAAATATTTCAATGACCTTAATTTTAAAAAAGCAGTAATCTTTGTTTTTTTTATTGGCATTATTTCTATCATATTTATGATTGGAGTTTTTCTGTGTCAATCACTACCACAACTCAGATGCCTCAAGCTTGTATGTAGTGTAGTTTCAGCACCAGCAGTGCTGGACAGCGCCACCTCACTGCTATGCAAGCTTATCAAGACCTTAGTAGCACTGCTCTCATTTTGTGCTCAATCTTTAATGATTTGATTATTACTTAATCAAATAAATCTGTTTTAATTATAACTCTTTAATGACGTTAAACTGCAGTTGCAGATTGAAGCAGGTTGCAACAGCTATTCCCCAGTCTTCAAAGAGAATTTAAATGATGTTTAATAAGCTTCACTAACCTACTGCTCAGAATACTGATTTGAGTTGGGGTTTTATTTAAAGGTTTTTGAATAACTTTATTTTTGTTACTGAGTTTTGCATGTGAAAAAGTTACTAAATGCTCTAGTTTTACACTTTCTCACACTTTTTTCTGCATGTTCAATGATGCTGCCAATGTATGGAGAAAAGCGTAAATGCATAAATGTAAATATGTATGTTTATTGTGTCTTGAAATGGTCTCAGACTTATGCTCCATGTTTATAGTAGCTTCGTCTAATAGTTAGTCATGCCTCTTGAATCTTTTTCCCCGAGTCCTTGACAGAGGACAGGGATCAGGGCCTGTGTAAATTTCTGTGCAATTGGGTCAGTACTGGGTTCTGCTTTGCCCGGCTGGTTGAGGGAGATAGATGGATTAGAAGTCTGTGGGTCTCTGGACTGCTGGACTGCTGGAGTGCTGCAGTCCCACCTGCATTATATCGAAGTCTCTCAATGCATTAATGAGAGGGACATGCTGCTGACTCTGTGAGAAAAACACACAGCAGATTTCATGCTGTGTAAAGAAACTGATCCTCATTTCCCCGTACTGTGCAACCCAGTTCATGTTACTGTGCATGTTTTTATTTGTTGTTTAAATAATTAATATATTTGTTATCACTTATGGAATTACATAGGATTGGTCTATATGGCTTTAAACAATATCTTATGGTTCTTGTTCTTTCAAGGTCTCATTCCCTCTCTTGCTCCCTCTTCTGAACTTGTCAGATGGAATGATTCCTCTAGTGGCACAATGGCATTTTACTTCCCACCCCTGCGAGTCTTCACATGAGTGAGACTGCACTACTGAAGTTTCAGTTTATTTTGACAGACATTATTCTTTGTAGAGTTATAAACTTGACATTTAGGCTTTTGGTTTCTTGTAACAGAAATGTATTATTTTGATTATTATTATTATTATTCAGATTTGAGCTCTCATCTATCTATCTATCTATCTATCTATATAAAGATTTATTTATTAATTAGTAATTAATGTTTATTAAGTGTGTCCATAACATATTTCAGCATGTGCAGGATGCATACGCAAATTTAGTTGTTATAGTAAAATGTAAAAGTATTACTCCTAGCTAGAATGGCCCCCTATCTGGGGCAAGAAGCCTTTTTACAGAATATATAAATGACTTTTCATGTCATTCTTATTAATACTTAAATATGTGTTTCAATATTGTAAAATACAAAATCAACTATTCTATTTCAAATTCTATTTTGGCAGTTTAGTTGAATAATTAAATAACAGACAAAGCAAAATCAGAGTAGAAGAGATTCATCTGAAAGGTAAATTTATTCTTGATTTAAATACAGGCATATAAATATTTACATCTATTTCATAATTGCAAAACTGTGAATGCAAATTGAATGATTTCACTTAATTAGCCCATAGGTTTAAATGAAAAGAGAAGGTATCTAGGTATAAATGTACATCTAATTTACCGAAATACTGAATAATAACCCCATCAATTACAATACATATTTAATTGAAAAATAATAATAATAAAATAGTAACAACATGCATATCATGTGTCCACAAACCACTCATTAACAAATAGACAAAAAAAAAATTATATTCTACATAACACAATGTCATATATAATGAGACATAAAAAAATAACCACAATTAATGTCAAAACTCACAAATGTTTATATTTAGATTAAATTACAAAATTAAAAATTGTGTAGTTATATGCATCATAAGTGTTAAGATGAGATTTTGTACCATATGCATTTTTTTATGTTGTTTGTACATTCTTGGTAAAAATGTGCTGTGCTCATTTATAGATATACATCTACATGGAAATCAAGATTTAACAGTATCACCTCTTATTTCTCAGTCTGTGTGCATGAATGTCCCCTGCTTTGTCTTCCACATATCATGTGTATTATTCAACTTGAGTCACATGGATTATGCTTCAGTTATGACATTACTGCTTCAGCCAGCTGTGAATATGTGGTTTATGTGCAAACATCAAGTCTATTTGCAGAATGTAATGCTACGAGGTTAACACAGGAAAGTGAATGAGTCTTTTTGTGCTTGTGTATGCTATTCATTAGAATATATGCTTGGCAGAATCATGGATTTGAGTCAGTGCTTCAGCATTGTGACAGACAATGAGTCATAGTACAGACTGTGGGTAATTACAGACACTATCATCGCTTCAGTGTTATTTATTGTGAGCTGACTGTAAACGGCTAAGCCTGTTGTCTGCGCGCTGCAAGGCATGAACTGTGTGTCTGCTGGCTTCTGTTTCTATCAGACAGAATGACCTGAACCTTTTGTTAAGGTCACTCTGGGATTTCTGTCCCTCCAGATGGATGCATTTTTTATGAAACGGAGGTGCAGAGGACAACAAACAGATTGCATGAATGACGAATGTTTCACAAAATCCCCATTTATCTCCACAGGTTCTCTAAATTCATGAAAGCTCAAATTTGAGAGGATGTGCATCTGCATAATTTATTGTTTACAAGGTTATCAACAAGGATTCTGCAGAATCTCTTTCACTAAAAATGTCAGAGCATACAAATAATGTGTTTTGTAGCTTTATAGCGATCCATTAGCCTGTCATTATTGTACAAATGCAATGCAAATGCATTTAGCAAAGTATTTTAAAAGCAAGCTGATGGTGCTATAACATATAGCATTGGTTTATATCATCATTTATTTGCTCTTTTGCATATGCATGCTGGTTTACATATCCATTCTGTTCAGATGCCTCTCTCTGGTTGTTGGTTCTGGCAATAGAAAGAACAGTTGATGGTTCCCTGCAGTGTATCAGTGAGAGGAAGGGTGGGTCATCTCTGCAGAGGGCTGCAGGTGGCAGAATGAGTCAAGTTGAACAGAATGCGGAGAGAGAGAGAGGCTGTGGATGGTTTGCTAGTGCCCTCTGTTGGCTGCAGTGCTGGTGATGGCTTTCAGGGATGTGTGAGATCCTTACTATGAAGTGTTTATTTCATACCTCAGCCAGTAGGGGTCTTACATCATCCTTCTGAACCATACTCTGCCCACAATAATTTCAGATACCCTCTTTCTCTATTTTTTACTGTCACTTTGTGTTACACACAACACGCCTTTTGCTCCCATGATGTTTTGCCTCTCATTTCTTTGAGGACATGCAGTCCTATTACATTTCTCTTTCTCTCTGTCTCCTCACATACACTTTCTAGCACTGTGTTTTAAAATAATTTCAGGAACCAAGTTCTAGGAACTACACAAGTGTATTTTGCTATACTGATTAAAGCAAACTAACGGCAATAAATATTCTTATAAATAGAGCCCTAAACTGAATGTGCACACTGATTTTGACATGTTTTATCATATTTGATTTCCATTGAGATATCTAAAATCAAATCCCTAAAACAAGACACATTTACTTGAGAAACAACATTGAAGATATTACGATTCGCTTTCATAGATTGTAGCTTAAGTGTATTTTGATTTTGTCTCAGTCTACTGGCAGATTGTTTAATTTTTAACTTGTTTGTACTTATATAAAATTGGACCAGTAGGTAAAACAGACTTTTTGGGGTGACTTTTATTTTTTTAAACAAATTAATACTTTTATTCTAGAAGGATACATTGAAGTGATCAGAAGTGACAGTAAAGACATTTATAATTGTTCTGTTTCAGATTAATGCTGAACTTTCTAACCTTGAAAAAAAAGTATAATTGTTAAAAAAATATATTAAACAGCACAACTGCTTTCAAAATTGATAATAAATGTTTCTTGAGCAGCAAATCAACATATTATAATGATTTCTGAAGGATCATGTGACACTGAAGACTGATGTAATGACTGCTGACAATTCAGCATTGCCATTGCAGGAATAAATTACATAATCAAATATATTAAAACAGAAAACAGTTATTTTAAATTGTAATTAATCACACAATCACAATGTTACTGTTTTTACTGTATTTCTAATGTAACAAATAAATGCAACCTTGGTGAGCATAAGACACTTACATAAAAACATTAAAAGATATTCCCAACCTCAAAATTTTGAACAGTAGTGCATTTTCTCTGAACAATATATCTATATTTTATGATATATAATATATAATCTGTACATCTTCTCAATATAGATTATTACTTGTCAGGTAATTAATCTTGTTTGAGGATTTTTTGAAATTTGTGTTAAAAACGAGTCATAAAGACAAATTAAATCCTATTAAAATATGTTTAGCATATATTTCTGCATTCTTTACTGTCTATATATTATAGATATTTTAAACATTAGACCAAAATACTGTGCATCTGATATACAAGTGTAAGAGTTGGTTCATAGCCAAAATATCTATCATTCAGTAGTGCAAAGGCATAAACAACTCTAATTTTACCATTCGGTTATCATGACCTACATCACCAACACCAAATATAGGCCACAACTGGCAGAGCAGATAGAAAGAATGAGAGAAGACATGCATGTAAAGGAAGTGGGAAAGAGAGAGAACGTGAATGACAGAGGAAGAGAGGTTTTTAGTGCACACTGCGGTGGGTGGTGTGACTCTGGATGCCCTTGCTGAGGGCACTGTTGGTGCAGGGTGTCTGTGCGGTGTCTCTCAGATGGGTGCATCCCTTTTAAAATCTGGCACACTTATGTAAGTAGGGTCAGGGGAGGAGGAGTACCACTTGTAATGGGTTTCTGTCCTGCCAAAGGTCAAAGTTCACAGGTCAAAGCTCAAGATACTAATATCTTTCAGCAGTCTGATTAGCTAAATGTGACCCTGGACCACAAAACGGATCAAAATTATACATTTTTCTTTTATGCCAAAAAATCATTAGGATATTAAGTAAAGATCATGTTCCATGGAGATATCTTGTAAATTTCCTACTGTAAATATTTTAAAACTTAATTTTTGATTTGTAATATACATTGCTAAGAACTTCATTTGGACAACTTTAAAGGCGATTTTCTCAATATTTAGATTTTTTTGCACCCTCCGATTCCAGATTTTCAAATATTGTCCTATCCTAACAAACCATACATCAATGGAAAGCTTATTTATTCAGCTTTCAGACGATGTATAAATCTCAATTTCGAAAAATTGACCCTTATGGTTTTGTGGTCCAGGGTCACAAATGTTGTCATTTAAGGATATAGGGAGAAGGTCTAGCTCTATATTTAGGGTTTTAACAAAGTGTTTTCTAAGGAGAGCCATTTAATCTGGCCTAATCTTAATCTGGCTCCCTAGTGCAGTTGTAGTCTAATCATCACAAATGGACAACATACATTCTAGTATAGAAATATGTGAGAATTTTAATTTTAGGCTGTTATATTCCATTTTGAGGTTGTCAATTGGCAGTCTTATACTTAGTGCTTTCTCTATCATTCACAACTCACCACACTCAGTTACCCAAAGCTACAACTCACTTTAGTAAATGTCAAGACAGTCTTGTTATTGCACACTGACAGTGAAAGTACATGCACATGCAGAATGATAGGCCTGGTTAAGCTTTTAAATTTCCTGAAGTGGAGACCTAGTAGAACAAGGATTTATAAGACCAAGCCTGTCAAACCTTCCATTGTTAAAAGACTTGATTTTTTATATGAGACTTTGTTAACTTGTCTCTGTAGTAAAGTTTAATTCACTGTGCATTATTCCAGTTTTATTAGTTGCACAATAAAAATCAGTTTATATTTTGCAAATATGTCTTGATAATCTATCAGCAATCCGGTGTCAAAAACAAATGTGCATTGTGTGGGGGTTCAGGAGAGACAGCAGGTGCGATCAGAAACAAAATCTGGATTGTAGATGTCTGAAAGTCAAAAAAGTATTTGGGTATCTGACCCACTTGCTTACAGAGTGTTTTGTGCTGCAAAACATCTGTTATTACTCAGTGGTTTCCAAAAAGATCAAAACAAAGACACTATGAAAACAATGCACAAACACTGCCTAGTGTTTCACCCATGCGGCATATTCATCCCAGGGAAAAAGGGGTAAACATTAACTGAAAGAAAAATATGTATATATTTAGAAAATAAGTCAGTTATTTCTATCTTTTGCTGTAGAGTGTCAGAAGGAAATATCAGTTTACACTTCCAAACATTCATTTTGCCATTAATTGTAATAATCCAGTGAGATTTTTGTTTGCACAAGGAGTCTGATAACAGTCATTGCTCCACACAGAGATCTGATCTCATCATCATCCAGTCTGTCTGGAATGACATGAAGAAACAGAACAAACTGAGACAGACTAAATCCAGAAGAACTGTGGCAACGTCTCCGAGATGCTTCAAGAAACCTACCTGCAAAGCTACAGTACTGTTAAAAGCTTTAGGCACTTGTGTAAAAATGCTGTAAAATTTTTTGCATCACACTTTTTTAGTAAACCCAACTTGGAATAATTGTACTTAAAATAAACAAGATAATCTTTGTTATATGAACTTAAATATTTGAGTTCACTTAACATTCTTTACTTAAAACATGCAACATCATCTACTAAGTAATTTCAGGTTGTGTTAACTTAACATTTAAGCTCATTTATATAAAAAATAGAGTTAAACCAACATTCTTTACTTAAAAAAAAATATGTAACACCATAGAATCTACTAAGTAATTGCAAGTTGTATTTACTTAACATTTGAATAAAAAAATTTTTCAATTTTGTTAAACTAAAAAAAACTATATTTTGGGCTGGCTGTCATACATTAGTTCATGATAGCATATTAAGTGATTTATTAGGATGTTGTGAAGCGTGACAAGTGTCTTCTGAAGCTCTCATCATGTGAGAGGTGATGTAGAAGCACTTAGGACTGTCACCTCTTCCTTTAGTTTCACAACACACATCACACTTCACAATGTGTTGACATTTACATTAAGCATGAACCCATGAATGGATGGATGACAGTTGGCCGAAAGCAATGATTATAGTTTGAAATAATAGTATTTTTTTCACAAACACACCTAACTTTTCACTCAGAAGAGATTCATACAGGGACGTATGGATTACAGTCACATTCACTTTGCGTTGATTTTTAAAGTGAAGAAAATTAAGATTATATATGTATCAGGGACGGCACAAGGATGAGTAAACAATAACAGAATTTTCATTTTTAGGTGGAGCATCATTTTAAAAGTTTAGTTCACCCAAGTATGAAAATTCTGTCATTAATTACTCACCATCATGTCGTTCCACACCTGTAAGCAATTATTAGTAAAGTGTGAAATAAACAAAAAAAATTAGATATGAATTGTTACCTCCAATTATTCCGTTCTTGCACCATCACTTGTTGCACAGCTGGATGTATGGAAAGATGGAGAGAAAAACAACTGTATTAAACGGCATAAAATAATTGATAATGCTGGCGTTTCAGTGTTTTTTATACATTACTTTTGGAAGTCAAATCTGGCACTTTCAATATTGCCTCGCATATTTAAAATGAAATATAACAGAAACAACACAAAATGTTACAATCAAACACTTTAAAACTGGAGATCCACGTGCCCGCTCTGCACATTTTGTGTCTACCTTATCAGTTTATGGCACTCTCTCCGGATCAGCGGCTGAGGGAACGCAGGTTTAAATTTACTGTTGTGATCATAATTTCAAAGGTTTAGTACACAGAGGAATCGTTGTCATTTAGGAATAATTTTGCGTGTGTGTCTGAATCGAGATCGCCATTACTTGATGATCGTGCATACATATAGACATGCAGCCGATGTATTTTAGAATATCATATAAACCAAACCTCAAGAGTAACCCGCGCCCAGGCCTGGGCCGCCCCTTATAGAGAATATGAGAATATTGTGACCTAACTTTTTTTTTTTCCCCTCAGTAGCGGGAATGGGCTTACACGTACAAACTCGACGCTTTCATAAGTATTCATAACACGTTTCTAATTATTGAAGCATGATTCTTAGCGATTCAGAAATTCAGTTTAAAAGTTCCTTTTTTGACCACAAACGCAATAAACGAGTAAGATAAAAATACAAAGTAAAGCTTACCTCTTTTCAGCGTCTACATCACGTTGCGTTTCAGAAAATATCTTCTCCCACTAACACAAAAAAACAAGTGTTCATTGATGGTAAAACGCCAAAATCTAATATTATACTTCGTTTACAAAAATTAAGCTTACCCCTTCTCACCGTCTTCACATGTGCTTCACGAAATGGCACCTTGGCTGGAAAGAGTATTTGCATATCACGTGGCTCATAGGCTACTTAAAATTTTATGCTAGATTTACTTAATTTTAACGTAATTGTAATAGTAGTTGACATGACTTATGCTTTTTCATTTTATTTATGCATACATTTAAGTTCACCTTGTAACTTATATTTTTGCGTTACACGCACTATATATGTTAAGTAGACATTGAAAAGTTATGAATACTACGTTTTTTGTGTTTAATCGATTTACTTTTGTAAGTAATGGTTGTTCAGACAACGAATCATTTTTTTCAGTGTAGGATGCTGTCAAAAATAATGTCATAAATAGATTGTCGTTATCTATAAACGTCTATTAACTAAATTAAATCAACATTTGGTGTGACCATCCTTTGCATTTAAATCAGCTTTTGCCCTAGGTGCACTTGCGCATAGGTAGGTTTCTTGAAGCATCTTGGAGACGTTGGCACAGTTCTTCTGCATTTAGTCTGTCTCAGTTTGTTCTGTTTCTTCATGTCATTCCAGACAGACTGGATGATGATCAGATCAGATCTCTGTGTGGAGCACTGGCTGTAAAAAAAAAAAAGTTACAGTTTCTATTATAATGAACTTTGACCTATGAATGGCCCATTTTATTCTTAAATATGTAGCACAAAATGTCTAGTTAACGTTAAAACAACATAATATAATACAATTTTTGATAGTAATTGCTAGATTAAAAAAATAACGAATTCTGATCTGAAAGAAGAGTTTAATCTACTGCTTTATATGGTGATGACATGAGGCGACTCTAATGCGACGGGTTTACGCAGACAGTCTGCCCTGGCTTAGTTTATGTCATCGGTTTCAGAGTGACACGCTCCCTCACTGTGGCGCATTTTGACGGATGCACAGAGATGCCCCAGGCGCGCACGCCCGGATGACCTGGTCTGTCTGAAGTCAAAGCCACAGACGGAGAGAGAAATGCGCATTCTGTATAATTATTATAGATTTTAATGAATATAGCCGTTCTGTGACCAATAAAGAATAAACGTATTCTGTATTTCAAAACATTAGCAACATTTTCTGAAACATTAAAACGCTTGGTAATCTACAATAATTTGGATTGCCATTCTTTGGGCGCTGACAATGATAATCATGTTTGAGAGGTCTCAGCCTGTCAGAACAGTGAGATTCTACAGATTGTCAGGTGTAGATTTACTTGACAGCAAACTGAGGATTGTTTAACTAAAACAAAATAAAATGAATGAATTCATAATTTAAAAAATTACTAACTAAAAAAAAAGGTACCTTTTACTTTTGCTTTAGCATTTTTTACTATATTAAACAGTACAAATACGTTTTGTGTTTTTAAATAAAATTTTGTTTACTACACGGCAAGGTATCCAATTAACAGCTTTTTACTTATTACTTTTACTATAGATTTTAAACATTTTTTACACTCTTTTGCATTTTTTTTAAATGCAGGGTAGTATCACAGCCAGTTATATAGATACAGCAGTATCCAATCTCTTACAGAAAAACACTTGGAACGCATTTAATTTTGAGTGTTTTTTTCTCATCCGTGACTCTCCAAAAGTGATGAACCAAAGCTTAAAACGCACTGGCCTAGTTCAGGGAAAGATAATGCATCCCAAATGCTCGCTTTCTAATTAACGTGTAGCTTTTAATGTAAATTTAATGACATTAATAAATATAGCTGTTGCTTTTTGGCTGCTTCCATCAAGCTGTTATATTTTCTTACAAGGTTTCGAATATCAGAATGCATTATATTTGAGTAGGCAGCCCCTCCCCCGGTGCGCCGCACCAACACCATCGAACTGAGCTATGAAGAAGAGGAGGAAAAGGAGTACGAATGGGAGGGGTGGCTTGAAACTGAGAGAGAAAGAGAGAGAGAGTGCGCGCATGGCGAAATATGCAGCACCAGTGGCAAGGAAACACACCCGTCAGCTGCGCGCAGAGGAAAAAAAAAAAGGGATAAGCGCGGACAAAGGAAACATGGACGCATCCGTGCGCGTTTAGAATGGAACTGACAATTAGGCCATTGTGCAAATAAATGTAAAACCTTTAATGCTGAAGTGGGAGGCAAGATATTGCAAGCTGACAAGGCGGAGTGCTGTTCATATGATCTTGCGATGGCTGTTGCAGGGATATGTGATTGCCTAGACAAAAAAGTGCCTCTTTCTTTTTTGCTATTACTATTATTTTGTGGCCTTGCTCTCGGACAAATAAGATATTCCGTGCCGGAGGAATCGGAGAGTGGAACGATTGTAGGTGATATTGCACAGGATTTGGGTTTGGATGTTCGAAAGATCCCCACCCGAAAGATTAAGGTAACCTCTGACAGCGGCAAAAGGTACGTGGACCATAAGAATGGAAAATTATTGGTAAACGAGAGAATTGACAGAGAGACATTGTGTGATACAAGCGCCGCGTGTGTTTTGAATCTAGAGGTTCTTCTTGAGGACCCAAATGAAGACCATAATGTCGAGGTGGAGATAACAGACGTGAATGATCATACGCCGCAGTTCCCCAGAGACGAGTATCAATTGGAGATCACAGAGTCGGCTTTGCCGGGCTCTCGTTTTCCTATCGAACACGCGCAAGATCCGGACATCGGTACCAATTCGGTTCGATTGTACCGGCTCAGCCCAAACGAGCATTTTGCTCTCGATTCCAACAAGCCTTCGTTGAATACTAAGCATATCGAGCTCGTTCTCAAAAAGCCCTTGGATCGCGAGCTCGCCCCTTACCATCAGTTAATCCTGACAGCGACAGACGCTGGCACACCAGCACGAACAGGTACAGCTAAAATTAACGTTCGCGTCTTGGATTCGAATGACAACAACCCCGTTTTTGACAGCTCAGTATATAAAGTCAAATTGCTTGAAAATTCGCCCAAAGACACTTTGGTTATCAAACTGAACGCCACAGACCAAGATGAAGGAACAAACGGGGAGGTGCTTTATTCATTCAGCAGTTACACCCCAGACAGGGTCAGGCAGATTTTCAGCATGGACACCAACACTGGAGAAATCAGAGTCAAGAGCAATGTGGACTACGAGGACACTAATTCGTACGAAATGTACATCCAGGCCATGGACAAAGGCCCAGCTCCAGTAGCAGCCCATTGCAAAGTGGTGGTGGAGGTCGTGGATGTCAATGACAATGTTCCAGATATCGTGCTCTCGTCTTTGTCCAGTCCAGTGCGTGAAGATGCCCGTGCAGATACCGTGGTGGCCCTGATCAGTGTGACTGACCGGGACTCTGGACCTAACAAACAGGTTACCCTTGAAATTCAACCTGGTCTTCCTTTCAAAATCAAGTCGTTTAGAAATTACTAATAAATGTAAAACCTTTAATGCTGAAGTGGGAGGCAAGATATTGCAAGCTGACAAGGCGGAGTGCTGTTCATATGATCTTGCGATGGCTGTTGCAGGGATATGTGATTGCCTAGACAAAAAAGTGCCTCTTTCTTTTTTGCTATTACTATTATTTTGTGGCCTTGCTCTCGGACAAATAAGATATTCCGTGCCGGAGGAATCGGAGAGTGGAACGATTGTAGGTGATATTGCACAGGATTTGGGTTTGGATGTTCGAAAGATCCCCACCCGAAAGATTAAGGTAACCTCTGACAGCGGCAAAAGGTACGTGGACCATAAGAATGGAAAATTATTGGTAAACGAGAGAATTGACAGAGAGACATTGTGTGATACAAGCGCCGCGTGTGTTTTGAATCTAGAGGTTCTTCTTGAGGACCCAAATGAAGACCATAATGTCGAGGTGGAGATACTAGACGTGAATGATAATACGCCGCAGTTCCCCAGAGACGAGTATCAATTGGAGATCACAGAGTCGGCTTTGCCGGGCTCTCGTTTTCCGATCGAGCACGCGCAAGATCCGGACATCGGTACCAATTCGGTTCGATTGTACCGGCTCAGCCCAAACGAGCATTTTGCTCTCGATTCCAACAAGCCTTCGTTGAATACTAAGCATATCGAGCTCGTTCTCAAAAAGCCCTTGGATCGCGAGCTCGCCCCTTACCATCAGTTAATCCTGACAGCGACAGACGCTGGCACACCAGCACGAACAGGTACAGCTAAAATTAACGTTCGCGTCTTGGATTCGAATGACAACAACCCCGTTTTTGACAGCTCAGTATATAAAGTCAAATTGCTTGAAAATTCGCCCAAAGACAATTTGGTTATCAAACTGAAAGCCACAGACCAAGATGAAGGAACAAACGGGGAGGTGCTTTATTCATTCAGCAGTTACACCCCAGACAGGGTCAGGCAGATTTTCAGCATGGACACCAACACTGGAGAAATCAGAGTCAAGAGCAATGTGGACTACGAGGACACTAATTCGTACGAAATGTACATCCAGGCCATGGACAAAGGCCCAGCTCCAGTAGCAGCCCATTGCAAAGTGGTGGTGGAGGTCGTGGATGTCAATGACAACGTTCCAGAGATCGTGCTCTCGTCTTTGTCCAGTCCGGTGCGTGAAGATGCCCGTGCAGATACCGTGGTGGCCCTGATCAGTGTGACAGACCGGGACTCTGGCCCTAACAAACAGGTTACCCTTGAAATTCAACCTGGTCTTCCTTTCAAAATCAAGTCGTTTAGAAATTATTACACCTTGGTAACCTCTGCCTTTCTTGACCGCGAAACCACAGCAGCCTATAATGTCACCCTCAGCGCTACAGATGCCGGCAACCCTCCCCTTTCGTCTCAGAAGACCATTCAGGTGGATGTCGCAGATGTGAACGACAACCCTCCACGCTTTGAGCAGACCTCCTACACTGTGTATGTCATGGAGAACAATGCACCTGGAGCCTCGCTCTGCACTGTCAAAGCTCAGGACGCGGATGTCAATGAAAACGCTCGCATCACCTACACGGTCCTAAACGACAACAATCACGGGATCCCGGTCACCTCCTATGTGTCAGTTAAAGCAGACACAGGTGTTGCCTATGCCCTTCGCTCCTTTGACTACGAGTCATTACGGGAGTTTCACTTCCAGGTTAAAGCTCAGGATGGGGGTATCCCACCACTCAGCCGTGTAGCCACTGTCTACATCTACATAATGGATCAAAACGACCATGCGCCCGAGATTGTGAGTCCTCCAGCCAATGGCACACGCTTAACAGAGACAGTTCAGAAAAATGCAGAGCCAGGAAGTTTGATCACAAAGGTAGTGGCCTATGATGCAGATGCAGGACAGAACGCATGGGTCGTCTATCTGCTGGACCAGGCCAGCGATCTGGATCTCTTTAAAGTTCACGAACACACAGGAGAAATTCGTACCACGCGGCGCGTCCTTGAAGACAACTCCACCTCTTTCAGTCTAACTGTACTAGTAAGGGACCATGGCGAACCACCTCTGTCATCCACCGCTACAATCAACGTCGCTGTCATGGAGGTGCCACTAAAAGTCACGCCTGACCCCAAGCGAATTATCCGCCCTCACAGCTCTCTCTTGTTTTCCAACGTGACATTGTACCTCATTGTAGCCTTGAGCGCCACCACCTTTGTGTTCTTGGTGACAGTGGTTGTGCTGGCTATCGTGCGCTGCCATGCCTATTGCACCCAGCCCGGGTCCTGTTCGCCCTGCTGCGTGTCCCAGAAGGCCCAAGCGGAAGGTGGCTCAGGAGGGGGAGGCGGAGGTGGTGGTGGTGGCTCTCAACCCAATAACAATGTGGTGCTTAGACGAGACCTCAAGGTTGAGCCTCATCATATTGAGGTCCGGGGTAATGGCTCTCTGACCAAAACCTATTGCTACAAGACCTGTCTGACTGCTACTTCGGGCAGCGACACGTTCATGTTCTACAACACAGGCCGACCCATCAGTGGCACCTGGGGCTCCGAGCGCTTTTTTACAGGAGGGAGCGGATTTGTTCGCAGGCTTAGTATGCCAGATGCAGCACTACAGGTGTGTCTCATTAGAAAGTATATATCCGTAAAAATACAAAAACTGGAAAAATCAAATTTACAGTAAAAAAAAAAAAGATGCCAGTGTTTGGGGTTTTACATATATTCTAAATAACAGTAAATGTTAAATAAATAAATGCTAAAAAGAATAATTATTTAAATAAAATCTAATCATAATGTGATGCATCACACATGAATTTCTGAGAATGTTTATTTATTGATTTTTACCATAAATGTAGTCATTCTTTTTGAGTATTTTGTAGATTTAAACCACAAATTATTTGGTAATTCATATTTTTTTTCTTCCAAAAATGATTCATTTTACAATATTTAACCAGGAAATGCTGTGTTAAAACACTTTTCACCATTTATTTACTATAGCATTTTTTTATATATATAATTTTGGTTACACTTATGTTAAATTACTAAACATAAAACCGTAAAATGTTCTCATGCAGCACAAGTTCTGTCTAAATTTAAATAAAACTAGATATAATGGAAACCAGAATTGAGCTTTAGCTCAATATAGTGCTACTCTGGTTTCCAGTATGTTTTAGTGTAAAAGGTAATTTGGTCAGACCAAGAGTTGCAATAAAGCTCTGTGCCCACGTGTCAGAAGCTTTTGACCTTGTCATCTCCTGTTGTACTGTGCGGTTATCTAGTGCAGCTTTACAGTGCTTTGCTTCACCCTGCATTAGTGTCAAACATCAAGACTTTCTAGAGTAGTACATTGCATTTATGATGATTTAGGTATTTGCTCCCACATCTGAAGCTGTCATCACATTTTCAGGATTATTTCCTTCCACTCCCATGTCACTGTCTTTACTCCAAGATTTTATTTGAATTTGAACATTATTTTGTATACACTAAATTACACTGAAGTAACATATGTTTTGGGTGCCACATAGATCATTTTGGGGAAAAAAGCTCCTCAGAGTTAATGCAGGATAGGATACATTTTAGTATATTGCCTGTGCAATACATTTGCTGTGTTAGATTCTCAATTTATGTGTTTTTGTCAGTGTAATTGGCGTGAATTCATGTTCACTCTGTCAGCCATGGATTCGTGAAATGTGTTTTAATTAGCCAGAACATGATCCAAAGGCTGTGCAGCCTTGATCTCTGGCTCACGGGAGGAGATGTTGCAGATGGTTTAAAAAAGACAAAAATAGTCTAAAAAAAAGAGTCTACAGTACAAAAATAACTAGAGTTTGCAGAGATGCTCTTGACAGCCTCAGATGTGTTGTGAGAGGCACTGCAGCACATTCGACACTACAGAGGATTTAGGAGCAGAGGCCGTCTGTCCAAGATAAGAGAGCAGGCAATGAAATTAACCTCCAGCCTTTGATTCTCAAGCCCTGCAAATTACATTGTGAGAGCGAAGCAAAGTCTTTTTGCACGCACTCTCTCTCCCCTGAATTCACCTGATTAAAGAATGTTATTTACTCAAATTATCTGGGCCATTCTCTAATGCCTCATCCTATCGCATATTACCCAAGCTATTTTTTTTTTTTTTTACTAGGGCAAGTATAAAAAGAGTGGCAACTACGTGCTTGTGCTCTCCCTCTGTGCAAGGCCATTTAATTCATTCACTGTGAATTGCTGGAGGAACAGATGACCATCTTATGTTTGAGGCTTGCAAGGTGAATGGTCATCTTGTGACCAGTGCTCAGATTGAGTTGCTTTGGTTGAGACGAGCAGAAAATGCTCAAGTATCATATTACATGAGGTCAGCTGGAGATGGATGCTGGGAGAAGAGAAAGATGTTTAGGGACTTGATGTTGAGCAGAAAGGGTGAAGTAATTTAAAAATGTGTGGTAATGGCTACAGTGATGCACAGATATAAAAATTTTGGCTGATGCCAAATATGTATTTATTTCAATGTTATGGCTGATAAGTGCTAAATGGCTGATATTAAAATTATGATTCTATAATAATGAAATAAAATCACCACAGTCAGTCATTTTAAAAGCTATGAGGTGAATTTAGTCATCACAGAATTACAATTGAAAATATAAAAAGCGCATATTCCATCAAGAATACATTTACAAATTCTTTAAGGATAATTTGAATAAGCACTAGATTATGGCAAAGATTATCTAAACTGTAAAATGATTTTTCAAAGTTGTAAATGAATAATAAAGCTTATTGGAATATATTTCACAAGAAAATACCATTTGAGTCTTTCTACCTCAAAATTTCTTGTTTAATTCAATGTGTTCTTGCCATTTCTTTGAAACAATTTTCACTCAAAAATTGCTAGTAAATTTGACTAATTACTAATTAACTAATTACAAAGTAAATCTGAGACTTTTTTATGGTTTAAATGTAAAAACATACTGAAAAATGGTGTTGAAATTTCACAAATAATCTCAAAGAAATTGAAAGTAAGACTTTTTTTTTTGAAGTAGAAAGACTGAAATATCGTTTTCTTGTAAAAGATTTTCTGCTCCAATAATCTTTATTTACAACTTCAAAAGTGTTGGTGGAATTGATCATATACATAATGAAATATCTAATATCTGCCAATGCCGATATATTAAAATCACTAATATCAGTCATTAACCATATGGTACCATATATTGTGCATCCCTTGTAATGTTGTGTATGTTATTAGGTGAATGTCAAGTGTCCTTCATGTGCTTTATTATGAAGAACACTCTCTCCACACATACAAGTTTTATACCAGTGAGTCATGGGCCATGGCATAGTGCCAATAACCGTCCCTGTAGTTCTGGTCTCCTTTAGCTGTGGTTCATATTAAAATGCAAGACAGAAACACGCACACAGAACAGCATGATTTATTGATGAGAATGTATCTAAACCTTTTCTGTCCTTCCACCCCTTCTTTCCCTCTATCTCTCCTCATCTTTCTCTCCTTCTCCAGCCCAAAGGACCAAATGCTGACTGGCGTTACTCTGCTTCGTTGAGGGCAGGAGTGCAGAGGTAAGCACTTTTGCTGTTAATAATGTCCTGAAAGAGTTACAGTCCTCTCTGAACTGTTATGGAAAACACCTCTTCTCTGTTTGCTGTAGCTAAATAAAAATTAAAAGTTAAGTGCTTGTTCTGGTCTTGAGTTTGGTAGCTGAGTAAAAGTGCAAAAGCACTGTGAATCATGTCCATCTCTAATTTCCTCATTTCCTGACAGGTAATAATCAAATCCTGACCCTCAATGTCATTATGCAGGAAACAATCGTGTTTGAACTTAATCAAATAGAAGGGAGAGCAGAAGCTAAACGCATCCTCAAAATATTATACATTACATAAAATGTTTCAAATGATTTTCATTAAACAAAGAATTGCTATTTCACTCAATAGAAACAAATATTACACTTTTAGAGTAAGGTTCCGTTTGTAACATTAGATATTGCTTCAGGTACCATAAATTAACAATGAAAACCATTTAGAATTTAATAATCTAGGTTAATGATTTTTTTCTTTTTTTATAAATATACTATTGTTCATTGATTAATGTATAATTGTAATATTTGTATTTTTTATAAAAATAAATATTTTGTTTTTATTTGTATAGTTATTTTTATTGTAGTATTATTAATGTACTACCATGGTATTTATTCATATTTTGAATTGCCTTTTATATTTTCAGTTTTCATTTGATTTTTTTAAAATAATTAATATTATATAATTTAATAATTAATAAGGCTTTAATAATTATGTTAGTTTAAAATATTAATTAATATTTATATTTAGCTTTATTATTATTATTATTATTATTATTATTATTATTATTATTATACTTAAATATGTGCAAGTACTTAAACATGATTTTGTTTCATTTAGTTGCCAAAGCATCATTTCTAATTTTTGTTTATGTTTTACAGTTTAGGTTTTTAATCTAATATTTAAATTGAATTTTATTTCAGCTTTATTTCAATTAATGAAAACAATTTTAATAGTTTTAATTTTAGTTAACAGTAACAACACTGGTTTATACAACTTACTGAAACAGCATTGGTCATATTGTTCAGTTCATAAAGTCTGATGCACTACAAATGTATTTTTATGGTATTAACCCATTTTAACCTTACTCTGTCATCCAATATATTGAAATTCAAATCTCAGGGGGGGGTATTTCGATGCACAAATACTGACAAAATGAGTCATCTCTGAAATGCAAAATATTTATTCTCTAACTCTTTACACATGCACACACACTTACATCTGGAGACAACAAGGCCCCCTCCTCTAACCACCACAAACATAGAGTTTCCAAAGGGTGAATGACTGTCTGTTTTATGTGATAATGTTGTGCTACCCTGTGGGCTCATCTCCGGGGATGGTTTTGTGTGTGTGTGTGTGTGTGTGTGTGTGTGCGTGTGTCTGCGTGTTTTATGTGGTTTTCTGTGACTGAAGGCTGGTGCAAAAAGGGGCACAGGGGACATTATACACAGGGGACAAATTAGATGGAATTTCACTGAGCCACTTAGAGCACCATATAAACATAGTACAAATTTGCATACTAAAAAAATTTACATTTAGATATGCACCAGTATTAAATTCAATATTAATTCTGTCAGATAAGATGATTGGCATGGCCGATAACCGATAAATTGCATATATTAAAATTCTATTTGGTTTTGTCTAAATAAATAAAAAATAAAACACTAAAATTGAAACGTAATCATTTTAAATGTTAATTTAGTGAAAGGTTAATTTAGACATCACAACATTATAATGTACAGAATATTCATTTTGATATTTTGAAACATTTTGAGAGAATTTGCTGCAGTGTTATTAAATTATTAGTGTTTTTAAAGTGAGCATTAGATGAAGGTAAAAGTGATATTAATGTGATATGTATTTAAATAGAGAAAAAAGTGAGCATGCAAAATTGAATAGCCAGTATCCACTGGTAGTTTTATTATCGTGCATTAAATTGGATGAATTAAATTAATCAAAGTGACAGTAAACACATTTATCATTTTACAAAATATTTATATTTCAAATAAATGCATTCTGTTTTTAAGCAGAAATGTTTCTTGGGCATCAAATCGTCATATCAGAATGATTTCTGAAGGATCATGTGACACTGAAGACTGGAGTAATGGCTAATGAAAATCCAGCTTTGCTATCACAAAAATAAATTACATTTTAAAATATATACAAATAGAAAAGTTATTTTAAATTCTAATAATACTTTTTACAATATTATTTTTTTTTTTCTGTATTTCTGATCAAATAAACGCAGCCTTGGTGGTGAGCATAAGAGACTTCTTTCAAAAACAAAAATCTTACCAACTCCAAAAGTTTGAACGATAATGTATATTGCATATCCTTAATTAAATTGATTATTTGAATTTCAACAATTATGTGCAGTTTAATTTCAGTAGGGGATCTTTAAAGCTTTCTGTAAATTCAGTATATCACATTATTATTATTATTATTATTAAATCTTAGATTTATATTATGTATTCATAACTTTTCATTGACCATCAATGAACCACAAATTAAGATGAATAATTCCTGAATTGCTCAACTCTCTGTCATACTTCCTCTTCATTTCGACTTACTCCAAACACCTCCAGTATACAAACCTCCTCTCCAGTGGCTTTAAATCCACACCCCTCAATCGACAAGCCTCTCCTTAGGCAAGAAAGTTACTGATTCACTCTGCCACAAGGCACGGGTGCATTTCAGCTTTAAGGGAATTAGAAAGATCCATAATGTTAACACACACACACTGGATGAGAGTTATGGGAGCTGTAGCAGGCTGGGCACACCCTGTGCTGCATTGCAGATGCCCTGCTATACCCACTTCCTTTCTGCTCCTCATGTCTGTACATTTATAATGGATGTATAGGAGTGCTGTGGCAAAATTCACAGTCCTGCTCTTTATGTGGGTGCTTGTCTGATCGTGGTTTCCATGGTGATAAATACACCGATCCGTGCTGAAAGCCAAAGGCCGTCGCTGGAAAGTGTATGTAGGAAATGAAATGTCCCTTTAATGTAATGCTTTTTAATGCATACTCGCAGCTCTAGGGTGTAGCGTGGTATTTGTTGAAATTTTAAGTACATACTACATCTTCAACTGTCTACCACAAATTCCCAGGCTTATGTTATGCATGGCCTGCTGACAGTCCGAGACAGAGAAACGGAGAGAGGAATGGAGGGAAGATAAAGATGGTAAAGAAACTGAACAATGTATTAGGGGAAATCAGATTATGAAATGGCCCTTTGCAAGAGTAGAGAGGCGCTGAAATGGTAATATATTTCCATACAATCCACATATTTTTCTCTTTGATGAACACTTTCACTTTTATATCATCTTTCTTTTCACATTTCTTCTGTTTCTTCATCATTCCCTACACTGCAGAAAATCCTATTTGTAATATTTATTTTCCAGTTAATATAAAAACCCTCGAAACAGGATACATTTATTTAAAATATGCCGTAAGATATTATGAGTAACCCATCTTTGATACAAATATATTTTGTCTTTTGACATATTTTTTCACTTGTTTTAGGCATCAACATAAAGAATTTAAAAACGTGCAAAAAAATATGCTACTGCAGTAAAGACAAATACTGTACACTGACATTACAGTTAAAAATTTTGGGGTCAGGATTTTTTTTATTTTTTGTTTTATTTTTATGTATTTATTTATTTCTTATTATTTTTCAGCCTTGGTAAGCATAAGATACTTCTTTCAAAAACATTAAAAGATCTTAATGACCTCAAACTTTTGAATGGTATTTTATGTTCATGATACAAATCTTAACACCTCATCTAATGTCACTACTCAAGTAAAACAAGTAATCTTGTGGCTGTTGAAAAATATCTAAAATATACTTCAAAATATATCTTTTATATTTAAAATATATTTTTAATATACTTAAAAAAGTTTTAAGTATATTAACATTTTTTATCATCTTCCTGCCTTCTTTCCAGTATATATTTAGACACTCTATCAATGTGCTTTCCAGTCAACATGTCTGAAGGAGTTAAAACATCATGACACCATCATGACAACTCGCATGCCGCACACATATCACCTCACGCACAGACACATTAGATCACATATAGTCTAGCACACTCTTGTCACATGTACCTTCACCGTCACGCACACCTTCAGACCAAAACTTAAATAAATACATGCAAACACAGCAGCTCTTGACACATAACACAACTGTCCCCCTCAACTGCCACTGCCCAAAAGTGAAGCTGTATTTTAATGTTTATTATTTTTCGAATCAGTTTTACTGAATATTTTCTCTGTGTATTTTTAATAGTACTCAAAAAAACAAACAAAAAAAAACTGGATTTGTGATATTTCAAGTCTATTGACATGCTAATTGTTTTCTTTTTAGTTCTGTGCATATGGAGGAGGCATCAGCTGTGATGCAGGGAGCGCAAGGCATGCTGGTCCAGAACTGGCCCACAGTCTCCAGTGCAGCAGGTGAGGTCACACCTTAAAGACGTCGGCAGTGTAATTAAATTTTAATCATCCGAAACGAACGACTCCATCATCTTCTCGCAAAACTTCATGCTCTTGCTAATCTAGTAATTTTCTCTCTTGCAAATTATCATGTTCATCAACCTATTACATCTGTTTTAATTAAAATGCCTAATACATATGGTGATTCTGGATTTCTCGTAATGAATCTTAGGAAGAAATCAAGACAGACTGAAACTTTTTGACCCAAATTGAAGCTGATTCAAAGTGACATGGATTCATGCATGTTTAAAACAACCTGTTTAAAGCAGGTTAGGTTTATTCATCCAAAAATGTCAGCTCTTCCTCTCTCTCTGGCCTCTTCTTGCTCTTTTACAGTCTTGCATGCCCTGAAAGATCCTCAATCCAAGTACAAGATGTACTTTGCGTTGTCTCTTTGTGTTGCAATACTGTTCCCTAGATCCAAAATGACAGGGAACAAGTCTACAAGTCTGACTCGAGCTTTCTCATTAATTTTTTCAGACTTTCTGCAACTAGCAATCCAGCCAGTGACTTGCCCGTGGTGTGTCATTTTTATAGATCTACTAGCATATTTTCCTTCTCTTCTTCCATAGAAGTCATAACATGTACTGATGTATCAAGTAGGGATGGGTCACGATTTTCGAATAATCGATTAGTTGATTTAATTACAGAATATCGAGTAGGTTGTGCGATTATTGTCTTAAAAAATGTCCCCATGTTTTCCGTGCTGATGCGGTGGTGACGCGTTCATGTAAGCAGAGGGTGGCGCTGCCAATAACGCACCTAAAAGCTGTCAAAGAAAACAGAAGAACACATTGTCTCACGCGCACACTGTAGACTTGCGTGGCATAGAAAAAGACTTGCGTAGCATATAACGGTTACAGTAACTTGGGACGATGTCAAATAAGAGTTCTGTGCGGACCACAAACACCCCCGACTGGGTTAGAGGTGTGGCTGAATCTGTGTTTAGAAAGGCGCGGAAAACAAATAACGCGTTCTACGAAGCCACTAAAGGGACATGGTTAGCCGCTTGCTAACGGTAGCCTGTTACGTTACATTACAGTACATAACATTTCACTTACCACATAAACAGAGTAAGGAGAGATGACTGATAGGATGATGGCGAATGATTTGCAGATCCTGAGCAGCACTGACAAACATCTAATCATAAAATGTGTGGTAAGTACTGCAGAGTGCTGCTCCGTACGTGATCGTGAATCTCGAAAGTGAAAGTAAAAAGCATGCACGCGTTCAAAAGCGATTTCAATGCCCTGCGTATTAATAGCGGCTCCCTGATGCCCGCAGTTTATATACAGTATAATTAACTAATATTTAAATTTGTTTGATGATCTGAAACATTAAAGTGTGACAAACATGCAAAAAAATAAGAAATCAGGAAGGGGGCCAACACTTTTTCACACCACCGTAACTGCGACAGAAGATATTGAAGAAACGTATATTTTTCCTTCCATCTCGTATCTATTCCCTTTAGGGGTTCCATTTTTAAAAAATATTATTATTATATTATATTGAAATATCTTAGCCTTATGAGCAGTTGATTTATGCTAATCGACGACGGACTGTTATGTTAATAAGTGCCTTCATTCGGTTATGTATAACATATTATATTAATATGTTTCAGCACGTTACAATCATTATATGGCTTGAGTTAAGGTAGCCTATCTTCTAAATTAATCAGTTTATCATTCAGATTGAAAGCGTGAATCCCGTCTCTCTCCCTCTCACTCTGTTTATGGGTGTTTGTGCGTGCATGCGGGGGAGGGGTGCGATTTTCGAATAATAATCGAATAATACCCAGCGATTTTCGAATATTATTTTTGCGTGGAATGCGGATCCCTAGTATCAAGGCCAGTCCTTCCCTGACAGAATTTCATTTGTAATTTAGTGGTGTGTCCCTCAAATGCTTCATTTCAGCACATAATTTAGGCAACATAATCATTAGTTGACACAATGAACCAAATGTGTTTATTTTGGGTAAGTGCACAATGGCCAAGCACACAGTTTCAGGAGTAACAACCGTATTTAAATATGGGAGAGAAACCGCATTTAAATAATGGGAGTGAAGTATGCAGTGATTGACACCAATGTTCTGGCGTCTGGCATTTGGTATCTGCTATTTTTGACCAAAGTGATATTACAGCGACTAAAGACTCTTTACGTTCAGATTTACGTTACGTGATTTTTAACTAAACCCCTGTCAACAGAGCCATCATGTTTTGTTTTTGTTTGTCATGTCTACTTATTAATATAAGCAACACGTATTAAAGGGGTCATATGATGCTATTTTAAAGATCATTATTTTGTTCCAGTGCATTGTGATTGGCCGAACACCACAAGCACGCGTCGGAAATGTAACGCCCCTTTCCATAATCGCGAGCTTCAGCTTTCAACATAAATATAAAGACAGTAAATAATGTCCTTAGTTGTACCATCAGTTCAAGCCCGAAAGGGGAACAGAGTCGCGTGACAGACACAGGGATGATGCTCGTATGTATTTGCAGTACACAAGCCGCGATTAAGAAAGCTGACTCTACTGTGATGTGACCCTGTCTCTCTCTCACGCACACACACACAAACACACGACGCAATACTCTACACGGCGCAAAACTCTGCATTTGAACAGTCAATAGCAAATACTTAAACTATTAAGAAAACATACTTACAGTAGTTGATTCAGAATAAGCGCCAGATTGTCATAGCAAAGTCGGAATTGACCTATTTTTTTTTAGAAATAGACTTTGCACAGTCAGCCTTGTAGGCTACTCTCCTAGGTTCATAAAACTGTCGTCCATAAAATGCGTTGCACAAATTTGAACATCTGGGTTGTGCTGTTCTGTTGTAAATAAATCTTAACCAATGAT